>NC_056600.1:29361853-29661853 GCF_018340385.1 Cyprinus carpio
CTGCATATGTCCAACAGAATGTAAAACACTAAATCTATTAAGTCTACTCTCACCCTTCCTGGCCCCACTCATCACAGGGTGGTTTATTCCTTTTGTAATCCGAGCGAGAGGACATGTAAACACTTGATCGGATTAAAAACCGAAACCGGAAAGTACTGTGCATGCGCAGTAACATAGAAAAAGTGTAAAGATGTATGACGCGCTGAACGAGGTGTTTTTCCAGGCGAATAAAGTGTCATAAATAAGTGTCCTGTCATTATAAAGCTCCCCTTTCACCTCAGCGTATGTGTCCTTGTTTAAGACTTGCATCAACAGACGATTAGTTTTGGGTGCGGGAAGGGGCACTTTTACAAGTTTTATTTATTTATTTATTTATTTTAAAGTAACGTTAAGCAGCACAACAGTTCATGTGCTGGTTGTCGTCTAATTAGGACCCGAAGTAGATAAATATCATGTGTGCTTTTCAAAACAGTATGCAACAACAGCGGGAAACTCTGCAGTGTGCGCTTGTCAAAAGATTAAATCCAATCAGAAGCTTGTTACATATAAACGCGCATATCAACCCGATCACTTTATTTAGCGTTCATGCACACTACGTTCGGATTCGTCAATCAGAATGAATTCATTCCGATGGAAGCAAAAAGTGTCCATGTAAAACGCACCTAGTGTTAGAGGCATTTTTTGCTTTTGTTGATTGTATAATAAAAAAATAAAAAAAATAAATAAATAGAATTGTAACCGGAATGAGTATGTTGTGCTGTTAAGTGGGCAGAGGATGTAATGGGTAGGCTGTGTTTAAAGTCTCGCAGGCATCAAGGAAACAGCGTTTGCTCTCGTTCTACGCTCGGTGACCGAGTTTGTTTTTCTTCCTCTGCTGGCGCGTTGAAAGAACAGTTTGACCCACTGTGCCCGACAATTCAGAGTGAGTAAACCAGTTTTAACAGTAGTTGATCTTAAAGGAGATGTATGTTAGTAAAATTCCGTTTACTATAGTAAATGTGTTTCAGAGATTTCTCCTGTACCAATGACTGATGTGAGAACATAGTGCGCGTGCCATTTTGTGTTTGGTTACGGCCACTGGACGTAAGTAACGATCAAGTTTGTTTATTTAAAATAGTTAAAATATTAAAATGCGTATTTTTAGGAGCGTAATTGGCTGGTCGAGTCACGACTGCATTGCAATGCTTCTGCTTTTTTACTGAGACTTAGGCATTTTAATTATCCATTAAGTGAGCCTTAGCATATTAGCAACGTGAGTATTTTTTTTATATTTTTGTTGTTAAATGTAGAATGTTGTGTGTGTAATAAAATTAAATGGTTTCGATTACAGGTCAAAACCTTTCCTGGCAAGTGGCCATTGTTTTTTTCCCCACCGAATTTGGAATTTGGTTGCTTTATTTTTTTTTCATTATGTTTTGATTTGTGGCATTCATTTTTGTGAGATCTGCCTGTCTTATTTAAGTGGTATATCACTGTATTGGGAGGTCTTGTTTGGTTGTGTGTTTTACATATTATGGTTTGATTGGGTTTGATTTTCTTTGGATTTGATTTGTTCCTCCCATGTGGTGTATTTCCCATTTTATGATTCTAGGTTGATTGGTGCTACTCTGAGTGTCACTCTTATTATGTTTTTCTTTTTGATCTAAATTATGATTTGTCTGTTTAATTAATCTGAATTTTAGATTAATGGTTTATTTTTCTAATTGTATTATTTTAGTTTGATTTTGATTTGTTTGGAGCATTGTTTCTATTTCTTTTGAAAATTAATTTGGTTAAGTTTACTTTAAATTCATTTAGAGTGGTGTTGAATTGTTGTAGTTTGTTTATTTTCTTTTGTGTTACCAAGTCATTTCAGCCATAAAAGAAGAACGGTATTTCTCATTTTATAAAATAAATCAAGCCTTTTTTGTACTCTGGCTTCTAGCTCATTTATTTGACCTGCCTGTGCAAACAAGAAAAAAGGATCAGGTCATTGTTAGGGTCCCCCATCCCAGAAATTGTGGGTGGCGTAGTCAATTTGGTCGACAATTTAATAGCTACAAGCAAGCCAAGGTCACAGAATACAAAAAGAATAGAGAAGCTAGTAAAAGTTTTCAATTTAAATAAAACAATCAAAAAATACTATACTATGTTTTGTGACATGGGAAAGGTTTTTTATATTCAAATTTTTTTTTTTTTAATAGAATTAGAATAGAGAGTGCTAGAGTTAGAGAGTCAAATAAAGATGGAAGGGATGTGTTTTTAGCCGATTCTTGAACATGGTTAAGGATTCAGCTGCTTGTTATTATTAGGTTATTTTTAGAAATTTTTACAACACAGAATTTTGTAACAAAAAAACATGGTGAGAGAAAATAAAAACATAACTTTATAATTGTCATTTTCTTCAATCATATAATTGTTATAGCACCTAAAATATGTTGCGTGTAAAAAGTGTTTGTTTCAGCTAGTTGAAGGGTGGGTATATTGTGTGCACTAATCTTGCTCATTACAAAATAAAAAATGCAAACATTCGGAGGCTGGTTACCTGTTACAGCAACAGGAGCAAATTTACATCACAATTGTAAAACTTCCTTTCCTTTGTTTGGAGCATGACTGTATTTACACAAAGCCAGTCTAATGAAGCCACACAACACCATTTGATCTTTTAAATTTACTTGAAAAATAATTAAAGGGGGTGTAAAATACTAAACATCAGACCAAAATACAAGTCTTTATGTGCCACAGAGATCTGCATGTGTGAACAACACCATAAAACAACAATTGTCAAACAAACAACACCGAAACAGGTAAACACATTTCTGCCCACAGATCTGACTGATACTACATGGGTGACAGCTAAAGCCATGGACATTGGTCCATTGAAGTTCACAATGACATGGGTGATAAAAACACCAATTAATCTAGAAAATGTGGGTCTGGGGTCTCTAATGCTCATGACACAGCAGACTGTGAAGGCTCGACTGCAAGAGCAGCATCTGGTGTTACATACTCAGACTGCACAGAAGCAGTAGCAGTGATTCAGATCTGACCAACGGAACTCTGTTTCATGTGACATCTGGAACTAAAATTGCAATACATGAGGATGAATGTAGTTAAATTAATTCCACATGCCTGAACATGAAACTGATGAAAAGTTCAAAATTAACTGTGGTTCTCTTTGTATTTGTTTCTGTCTCAGGTTGACCACTGCAATTCTTTGTAGGACAGATACCAGGAAGGTGCCTGGTCCCATCTGCATCAAGCCAAGACAGCAGAATTGTTAGAACATAACCTGAAATGTGAGAGATGGATGTGAAGACACTTGAAGGGGCCATTCACACCTCAAAGTAGAACATTACCACACAAACATCTATATGGCCTCCCGGATTAGAACCGGAACTAAATTTTTGCAACACAGATTCCAATAAATTAGACTCCATCCATCTCCCAGACATGAGCAAGAACACACACCTCCACCATTGCATCACCTCATCTAGACTATCCAGTCTGAACACTACACATCACAGAAGACAATGATGGCTTAGATTACAAACGTGGTACTCCACTAAAGATCTATTGTCCATCTTCACACTGAAAGGACCACATAGCCTCACACACATAGGACAATATAATTAATCCCATAATGACAGTACTCACAACATGTATACTATTTACAACCATCTGCAAACTCATGGAACAACACTGTAACACACATTTACATTACATTTACATTTAGTCATTTAGCAGTCGCTTTTATCAAAAAGCGACTTACAAATGAGGACAATGGAAGCAATCAAAAACAACAAAAGAGCAATGATATATAAGTAATTAATTGAAATAATCAAACTTAATTTTACATAGGTAGCAAGGGCTTTTAAATAATATAATAAATAAAAAGAAAACAGATAGAATAGAAAAAGAATAGAGCAAGCTAGTGTTAGAGATCTTTTTTATAATTGTATAATAAATTAAAAGAAAATAGATAGAATACAAAAAGATTAGAAAGGTAGTTAGAATTTTTTTTAATAGAATTAGAATAGCGAGTGCTAAAGTTAGAGGGTCAAATAAAGATGGAAGAGATGTGTTTTTAGCTGATTCTTAAAGATGGCTAAGGACTCAGCTGCTTGGATTGGGTTGGGCAGGTCATTCCACCAAGAGGGAACATTTCATTTAAAAGTCAGTAAAAGTGACTTTGTGCTTCTTTGGGATGGCACAATCAAATGATGTTCACTTGCAGAATGCAAGCTTCTAGAGGCCACATAAACTAGATATTTGCATGTCTAATCACAGATCTATGGCGTAAATTTTAAACACAGAAGCAGACGAGTCCTTACAATTTAAAATATTTAATCTTTCTGATTGTTATTAGGGTGGTTGACAAGCCAGAGGGCCCCTGGTTTGCCAACACATCACTAATAACAAAAACATTATCAAAATGATTAAATGCGACATGCCTGCACTTCATTTCTATCAATCAATCATAAAAATATACAATTTTACCAAACCATCAGACTGTGACTTAAACTGCAGATCAGATACACATTCTCACACACACACACACACACACACACACACACACACACACACACACACACACACACACACACACACCTGTTACTAGGATTTTAAATCATGTTCTAAGTCACTTGGATCTACATAAGTGGCTTGCATTGGAAGTTTTCTGAATGAACAGTGTGATTATTATATATACCTTCATAATTGTGATTGGATTATTATTATCATATGTTTTAATGATGCATACCATTTTTATAAATATGTGAGTTACACTGACTTTTTGCTGCTTTTCATTTATGCCATTCAGACCAGGCATTCTTAAATTCCATTACCATTAAACTCCATCAGAGTGGTAGTGAGGAATTGGCAATAAAACAATTGAATTGTTTTAAAAATGGACCACTTTATGAATTAAGACCTCAAGACACCTGAGACCTAATGCACCATTTGCACCTGCTTAAATGAACCTACCTCACGGTTTTTGTTTTGTTATGTTCTTGTATTGTATCTCACAGCTTTCTAGCCCAGTTCAAAATGACATCAAGTTTATCATTGTTCAATCAGTGAGCCATTAAGATGCTGTTTAGGTGTCTCACACAAAGCAGTGTGTAACCAGTGAGAAGCTTTCACCTGTTGGAGTCTGCCCAGAAATCTGCACAATTGGATGCGACAAGATTCATCAAAAGGGGCAAGAAAGACAGAGGGAAGGTGTCACTAGAGACAGAAGTTTCTCCATGATGGAAAGACACGTCAAGCCTAAAAGGCCTGGACTGATTCAATGAACTATGAACATGGGTTGTTCTCAACCAGACAGGTGAAACCCTGAAACCCGTTCATCCACCTGCTGAATTCAAGCTACATGCACCTGTTGAGAATGGTGTACACAAAGGCCTTTCTCAAGGCCTCTACAACTACAAATACAACATCACAAGGACTACAACAAGTGTCTTACAAGTGACCCCTATGAGAATCATCTGTACTCATGTGGTCAAAGGGCGGAAAACTGTAAGAATTACAGAACCTCAGTCCCTTTGATCTTCTGAGACATACAGTAGACACACAGTGCATTACCATAAAGACATCTGCTCCCACATCCTACTGAGAGAAAATGCAGGAAACGCCTCTCTCACATATGCATCAGTTCCTTGATCTCCTGAGAAACAGACAATACAAACATACACAGGCATCTTCGAGACATCCCACAGAGTGGAGGTGCAGGAAACGCCTCTCTCACATATGCAACAGTTCCTTCTCATCCCCTTCCTTCCCCTCACCCATCCACCCTCCACTTGTTTCAGTCAAAATGGTCAATAGTATTATGTTCTACATGAATGCAAGTGATATTTACAGTCATGTTTGGTGTCATTTGAATTGTCTCAGGGTGACTGGTACAATGGGCTCAATCTTACAAAAGTAGACTAAAAGTTAATACAGATCCTAAGAGTTAAGAGATATTTTGCTTACTGTAATGGGAGTGCCCTTTCCCAGGGTCTTCCATGTAAATTACCTTCTGTTCCCACTGAGCCACCCAGGTCTGGGACCTGGCTTAATGCAAATTCCAATTGTTAGTTCCTGTCTCCATCTCGGGGATGTTTGTCTTGGTCTGGGGGTACTTAAAGAAATGTTGCAAGAGGATCAGGGCGATTCTATAGCCAGAAAGCCCATAATATGGTATGTGCCTCTTCACTCCATATTATGTATTTTCCTGAAGTCAGGTATACATCTTTTACTCTTAGATTCATCTTTGAGAATGTGATGTCTTGTATTGATTTGATATCTCTGGATTGGCTATGTAATTGGCATAATATTTACCTGACTGATAATAATTTCTTATATTTGATTTATTCTGACTCTGAAATTATTTTCTCAAGTAGATTAAGTGAAGGCGTATGTTACTGCAAATCTGCATCCAGGGTTAGTACATACTAGATCTCAGGCTAGATGGAGCACGAGGCACATCAGGTGAGATTATAGATTTCTGACTAACTGCTTGACTTTAGTTAAGTTGTTATGCAGTTGCATTAACTATGGGGGGCTAGACAAAATACTATTGGAGTATTAGCATGGTTTGGGCATATTTCATAGTACTAGCCATAACCTCTGGTTATTGTCTCACTTTATTCAATTTGTTATATAATTAGATTAATTATAGGGGGCTAGGTAAAACACAATTGGAACACGATATTTCACAGTGCTAGCCATAACCTCTGGTTATTGTTTTGATCTTTAACTAAGATGTTACATAGGTGACTGTAGGGGACTAAACAGAACCACTATTTAAAGAATGACAAGCATGAGGCGGTCTATTAAACAGTTAATCATAACCTCTGACTAATGATCAGACTGGAGAGTTTTGTGATCGTGTACATCGGCCGGCATGATACACCCTGAGTGACATAGATTCCTAATGTAAAAATAAAGAGTCAACTAGAATAATCAAATGTCAGAATAATAATAGTAATAATTAGAGACAGACAATCAACCAATTTGCCTTTCAAACTAAATTCGAGGTCATACTAAAATGGAGTCAGATATGAATTGAAATTAAATTGAATTGCGTGAAGTGCGTGGACCTTACAGGTTTGAGACTTTAGTCTTTGCAACTTTAGGGATCTTATCTATTCACGAACAGCTTGAAACACTCCAAAGAGAAAGAAAATCAAAATCAAAAATAATAAGTAGACACAAGACAAATGTCAAACTTCCACGTCCAAATCAAATATTTTACTCAAAAACTTTCTCTTTTGTCAATCAAATTTCAGACTACTCTTAGTACTAGTATGCTATATAGATATATAAACTATTTATACTATAAGATAAATACAGGGGTGCAGACAATGAAATTCAACAATAAGCTTAAAGTTTACTTTCATTACTACGGTGCCCGTGAGAGGACATGGTCAGTTCACTTAGTTTTGTAGTGGGCATGACATAATTACTCGTGGGAACGTCATATTATGTCATTACCTCGACAAAATGATCTCGTGGCCACGACATAATATGACATTCCCACAAGTTAATATGACGTTCCCACAAATTAATATTTCGTGGCCACGACAAAACTAAGTGAACTGACCATGTCCTCTCATGGGCACCGTACATTACAGTACTGTAAAGAGATCTTGTAGTATATAATAAGCACTAGAAAAGTGCTGTCTCCGTCTCAGTTCAGCAAAATTACAGGACATGTAAGAAGTACTTGGCTACAAATCAGTTCAACAGCAATGAGTTTGAGGATGTACAACATAGTGAAAGTTCTCTCATCTAAAGTACTGCTACTGTGTGCTGTTAATATACTGTATCTGTGAGTAGTATAAAACTAACCGAGGCTCATGGAAATATGTGCCACTAGATACATTTCTGCAACACCATACCTTACCACACGTTTTGTGGCAGCTTCAAAGTGAAATGTTTAGTGAGTGGCGCTAAAATATGGGTTAAATATGTGACCCTGGCATGTTTTTATTACATTGATATAGGCACGTATTTTTATTATTCTGCTTCAGGTATGTATTGCAGTGGTTCAAATTCAAATATCAGGTGAGTGTCGCTAAAAGTTAATGCTCTGTCGTGTTGGAAATATCCCCTACACCAAACCCAAGCCTAAACTTTCCCGATAGTGTTAACAAATGCAAAAGTGATATAAAAACGCATTCGTTGATGCAACTGTGTTATTTGAACTTCCTTATATGCAGGTTTGAACTGTTTTGTCGAGTTTGAACTGAATTGCTGAATATGAAAACCCCTACATATGAAGCTGGATTTATGACTGGAAGATCATTTTACGTACTTGGATCTTTGAACTTTGAATCCTTTTCCAAATTGCTTCATCTTTTGTCACGGTAGGAAATCCATTGTTTCCTCCGTGTCAGGTTTTGTGTTTGTTGTTGTACTCACGTAGTCTCCATGTGCTCGTTTGGTTGATTGTTGTCACCTGTGTGTTGATTGTCTCGCTCCAGCTGATCCTCATCTCCACTCAGCTACATATACTCACCCATCTCTCTGTCTGTTGTCAGATCCTCATTCATGTCTCCACGTCCTAGTTGGTTTACCGTCTTCCGTGTTCGTGTGCTGGATTGTGTTCGTGTTGTAGTCTTCGTGTCAGTGTTCCGGTCTGTTCCTGGTTTCATCCATTGACCGTCTTCACCTTCACCTGCGACTTCACCATCCAGCTCTTCTCACGCCACCGTAGACCTTCGTCTCCATTGCCTACATTCTGGACTCTGATATCAATAAACTTCTTCTGATTGCCTGCAATTGCTTCCTCCTCTTTTACGAGCCGTCACAGTAGGATCTGACCATCATGGAAGCAGCAGGCGATCGCTCCCCATCTCATCTAGAGGAGTTTTTGCAGAGAGCCGTTGATCGCATGGATCGCCAAGACAAGGCGATAGATGAGATGGGTCGAGCTTTCCAAGCAATGGTGACGAAGGTGTCCGAGCTCGCTCTCCAGGCTCAACGACAACAACAACCGCCACCCGCTGCGCCTCCCAAGCCACCCACACCGCCGATCGTCTCCGGAGGGATTTCCCAGTCCGAACCACGCCTCCCCATCCCTGAGAAATATGCGGGTGAGCCAAAGTTTTGTCGATCATTTCTGTCTCATTGTTCTCTGCACTTCGCCCTGCAGCCCCGCACGTTTCACACCGAGGAAATGAGGGTGGCATTCGTCTTGTCACTACTGACGGGGAGGGCTGCCCTCTGGGGGACGGCGGTGTGGGAGAACCAAGACAGCTGCTGTGCCTCGTTCCACGCCCTTTCGGAGGAGATGAGACGGGTCTTCGACCGCTCCGTCGCCGGGAGGGAGGCGGCTAGACTTCTCACGGACCTACGTCAGGAAGACAGGTCCGTAGCCGACTATTCTATTGAGTTCCGCACCCTGGCGGCGGAGTGTAAGTGGAACGAAGAGGCGCAGTGGGATCACTTCCTGCATGGGTTGGCTGACCGCATCCAACAGGAGATCCGCGCCGTCGAGCTCCCCACTTCTCTCAATGGCCTGATCGACCTCACCATCAGAGTAGACAACCGACTCGACCAAGCCGCCAGACAGAGGGGGAGAGCAGTTCTCGCGACCAGACCGGAGGCTCAGCGTCAGCGCTCAGAGGTTGCGGTCAGCCCACCGGGAGATCTTGAACCCATGCAGGTGGGGCGAGCTCGGCTCTCCCGGGAGGAGAGGATCAGGCGGAGATCCCTGGGACTATGTTTATACTGCGGCAGCCAAGAACATCACATCCAGCGCTGTCCGGTAAAAGACCAAGCCCGATAGTAAAACGGAGGCTACTATCGGGTGGGATCTCTGCCAGGAAGACCTCATCTACATCGACACTCCTTCCGGTGAGTCTACGGTGGTCCACCCACGCACTCGATCATCACGCTTTGTTGGATTCTGGGGCAGAGGGTAGTTTCATGGACTGTAAGTTGGCTACTAAACTCAACATTCCTCTCACCTCCCTCAAACACCCCATTGCACCTTTTGCACTCAACGGACACAGACTGCCAGTCATCACACAGACCACTGTACCGGTTTCTCTCATCACATCTGGCAACCATACGGAGGAGATTTCATTTTACATCACGGACTCACCTCAATCCCCCATTGTTCTAGGTCACACCTGGCTCCAGAAACACAACCCCAGGATCGATTGGCGCCTCGGATCTGTGGTTAGCTGGAGCGAGGAGTGTCATTTGTCTTGTCTTTTGTCTGCTGGTGTTAATGTTTCTGAGTCTGTGTTTCAGGGGGAAGCAGTGGATTTGGCTAACGTGCCCACGGAGTACCACGACCTGAAGGAGGTGTTCAGTAAGTCTCGGGCTGATTCTCTTCCTCATCATCGTCCCTATGACTGTGCGATAGAGTTATTGCCAGGAACTTCTCCGCCTAAGGGCAAGTTATATTCTTTGTCTATTCCAGAGACGGCGGCCATGGAGAAATATATATCCAGTTCTCTAGCAACGGGGTTCATCCGCCCTTCTTCTTCTCCAGCGGGGG
The DNA here is from genome assembly GCF_018340385.1 of Cyprinus carpio. Lineage (NCBI taxonomy): Eukaryota > Metazoa > Chordata > Actinopteri > Cypriniformes > Cyprinidae > Cyprinus > Cyprinus carpio. Next base: position 29,372,334 of record NC_056600.1, read on the forward strand.
CGGGGTTCTTTTTTGTGGGAAAGAAGGACGGATCCTTGCGACCTTGCATTGACTACCGAGGGGCTGAACAACATAACGGTAAAGAATACCTATCCTTTGCCGCTTATGTCTTCAGCTTTTGAGAGGTTGCAGGGAGCGTCCGTTTTCACTAAATTGGACTTACGTAATGCTTATCATTTGGTCCGCATCAGGGAGGGGGATGAGTGGAAGACTGCCTTTAACACCCCTAGAGGCCATTTTGAGTACTGCGTGATGCCTTTCGGGCTAACGAACTCGCCGGCAGTCTTCCAAGCACTCGTTAATGACGTGTTGCGAGACATGGTCGATCTGTTCATATATGTTTACCTGGATGACATATTGATTTTTTCTTCGTCTCTCCAGGAACACGTGCAACACGTACGACGAGTGCTTCTGCGGTTGCTAGAGAATGGATTGTTTGTCAAGGCGGAGAAATGCGTTTTTCATGCACAGTCTGTTTCTTTTCTAGGACACATCATTTCGACTGAGGGTGTTCGCATGGATCCTGAGAAGGTTAAGGCTGTGGTAAATTGGCCATCCCCAGAGTCTCGCAAGGCCCTGCAGAGATTTCTGGGGTTCGCCAATTTTTACCGGCGTTTCATTCGCAATTTCAGCCAACTAGCCGCTCCTCTGACCGCCTTGACCTCCCCTAGTTTGACGTTCAGGTGGTCAAACGCAGCCGAGGCTGCGTTTGCCAAACTGAAAAGCTGCTTTGTTTCAGCTCCCATTCTCGTCACCCCTGATCGCTCACGTCAATTCATAGTGGAGGTCGACGCGTCAGAGGTGGGGGTAGGAGCAGTGTTGTCCCAACGCGCATCCTCAGACGGAAAGGTGCATCCTTGCGCGTATTATTCTCACCGTTTATCTCCTGCAGAGGTTAATTATGACATTGGCAATCGAGAGTTGTTGGCAGTCAAACTTGCACTGGAAGAATGGCGTCACTGGCTTTAAGGGTCGGGTGTACCTTTCATTGTATGGACGGACCATAAGAATCTCGAATACATTAGAACCGCCAAAAGACTTAACTCCAGGCAGGCACGGTGGGCATTGTTTTTCGGGGTCGTTTCGATTTTACACTTTCTTACCGGCCGGGTTCCAAAAACATCAAACCCGATGCTTTATCCCGTCTTTTTGAGCGTTCCGATCGTACTGCTACTCCCGAGCCCATTTTACCGGGGACCATCATTATCTCCGCGCTCAGATGGGAGGTCGAATCGAAGGTGTTGACTGCCTTAGAAGGGGTAACGCCCCCGGCTCGTTGCCCACCGAACCGATTGTTTGTGCCGGAGGGGTTACGGTCAGACGTTCTCCAGTGGGGTCATTGTTCCAGTGTTGCTTGTCACCCAGGGGTTAGTAGAACTAGGTTTCTAGTCAAGCAACGATTTTGGTGGCCTGGTATGGCTCGTGACGTCCACGACTTCGTCTTGGCTTGTTCAGTTTGCGCTATTGGTAAGACTTCCAATCGACCTCCAGATGGGTTACTCTTACCGCTGTCTGTCCCTTCGAGACCCTGGTCCCACATTTCGCTAGATTTTATTACCGCCCTCCCCGCCCTCTAAGGGCAATACGGTGATTTTAACCGTAGTGGACCGGTTCTCGAAGGTGACTCATTTTATTCCCTTGCCCAAATTACCATCAGCCAAGGAAACAGCGGTAGCTGTCATTGACCACGTCTTCCGTATACATGGCCTTCCGACAGACGTGGTTTCTGACAGGGGTCCCCAATTTGTGTCCAAATTTTGGCGAGAATTTTGTAAATTGTTAGGAGCGACTGTTAGTCTTTTTCTTCCGGGTTCCATCCCCAGAGCAATGGTCAAACCGAGCGAGCCAATCAGGATGTCGAAAGGGTTTTGCGATGTTTGGCTTCCAATAATCCTTCGTCCTGGTGTCAGCAACTCTCAATTGTGGAGTACGCACACAATTCTTTACCAGTGTCATCTACGGGCATGTCTCCATTTAAGTGTAGTTTAGGGTACCAACCACCTAATTTTGTCAGTACGGAATCCGAGTTTTCGGTCCCCTCCGCACACACACTAGTCCAGAGGTGTCACCGCACCTGGACCAGAGCTCGCAGAGCTCTGCTCCAGGCTAGGTCGCGCACCAAGGCTAAGGCCGATCGCCACCGGTCGAAGCCTCCCCGTTACGTCGTCGGTCAAAGAGTGTGGCTTTCAACCCAGAATATTCAGATGCGTTCCGTTTCGAATAAGCTTGCTCCCAAATTTATTGGCCCGTTTTCTGTTACCAAAATCATTAATCCGGTAACAGTGCGTCTTAGCCTTCCTCCGGCGTACAGGAGGGTTCATCCCGTGTTCCATGTGTCCAAAATTAAACCGGTGATTTTTTTCCCGTCTTAACCCGCCTGCCCCGGTTCCCCCCCCCGCCTCGTATCGTTAATGGGGAAACCACATATTTGGTTAATAGTATTCTGGACTCTAGACGGAGGGGACGCGGATTTCAGTACTTGGTGGATTGGGAAGGTTACGGTCCGGAGGAGAGAAGGTGGGTTCCTGCTCGGGACATACTGGATCACCGCCTTATTGATGATTACAATCTACAGGTAAAGCAGGCTGGGAACGTCAGGTGACGTCCTAGGGGAGGGGGTACTGTCACGGTAGGAAATCCATTGTTTCCTCCGTGTCATGTTTTGTGTTTGTTGTTGTACTCACGTAGTCTCCATGTGCTCGTTTGGTTGATTGTTGTCACCTGTGTGTTGATTGTCTCGCTCCAGCTGATCCTCATCTCCACTCAGCTACATATACTCACCCATCTCTCTGTCTGTTGTCAGATCCTCATTCATGTCTCCACGTCCTAGTTGGTTTACCGTCTTCCGTGTTCGTGTGCTGGATTGTGTTCGTGTTGTCGTCTTCGTGTCAGTGTTCCGGTCTGTTCCTGGTTTCATCCATTGACCGTCTTCACCTTCACCTGCGACTTCACCATCCAGCTCTTCTCACGCCACCGTAGACCTTCGTTTCCATTGCCTACATTCTGGACTCTGATATCAATAAACTAACTCTGAATCCCTTCAAAAACTGCTTCATTTTTTTTTGGAATTAAAGATATGGGAAGATCATTTTACGTACTTGGATCTTTGAACTTTGAATCCTTTTCCAAATTGCTTCATTTTTTTTTGGAATTAAGGTCAAATGTTAAAAATTGTAACTAAATTCCCTCAACATGTCAATCTGTGATCATCTTTGGAAATCTTTGGAAATTGTGAAAGTGTTTTTCACAATGTTTTGTTGCACTGTTTAGTGATTGAAATATTGCGGCGGGTGCATAATATGAATTGCAAATGGGTAAAACTTGCATTTTGATCACAAATATTTTTGTGATCTAAATATTTGAGGTTTGGAAACAGATGGTAAATTGACAGGCTTGTGCTGCAGTTTTATGGATGTTTTGCCCTCCAGGTCTTCAAGCCGCCCGACTGAAAGCTATGAATAGTGTTTACTGGACTTTGGTATGGTACAATAAAAACTGAAATGTAGCGCATAACCTTAAACTTCTGCAGAAAACTGTAATGAGTTCTTTATGGCTTTCTGCTCCTGACCTACAAACCTGAGGCTTATATATGTGAAAATATATTTAAAATATTATTTTAATTTTAAAAAGTACAGTTTGACTTATAAAACTAGATTAGGCAAGAATAAAACTCTCAGTTCAAGAGTTTCTCTTCTTTATTTTCCTGTTTTCTGTTAATTATGTCTGTAAAGTATGAAAACAAACATTTCCTGAATACTCCACAAAAATTGGAAGTTCTAAATATGAGCAAAGTGAGTTTTATCTGAAATATACTGTGTAAAAAAACGTGTAAAAAATCTGTGAAATTTATGGTAAAATACCGGCCGCTGTGTTTGCCAGAACTTCATGATAAAAAATGTGGTAACAACATTTTAAGCTTTACAGACCTAACGTGGTAATAAAACATATTTCATTAACTGATATAATGTTGATAACCACCTAAAAACTAACCACAAACAGTAAGGTGCATAAACGTTAGTTTAAAAAACATTAATGTCAAATAAAACCCTAATGTACACAACTGATAAGAAAAAAAGAAAAACTAATAAGATTGTTATTTCAACAGAAAAAAAAGTGAAGTGTCATGCAGGGAATAATGGGAGTGTCAATTTACATTTTTTCACTGTAAATTATACATTGACTTGTTAACAGTATTTTACTGTAAGATTAAATTAAATGTAATTACTTTTTTTTTTGGTCTTAAATAAATGCAAAACACATTTAGATTTGCCAGTGATAATATTTAACTCCTGAGTTCTTGTTTAATCATTTATCATTCACTATATAGTGTATGAACCTCAGAGTTAAATATTGGCTTCTTGTTTTATAAAACATTATTAGATATAAAAAAAACCAAATCAACAAAAAACCAAAAAATAAAAACCAAAGCAAAATCACACCCACTACATACAGAAACAAACATTAAGTAAAAAATCAAAGTCTAGGTGCACCCACTAGTTAGAGCAAGAAGCATGAAGTAAATAGAAGTAGATAAGGGGTGCAGTACATACACTTCTTATACCCGAGTAAGATCAGATAAGCAAAGGAGTAAGCCCCACTTCATGCTTAGCATAGCACACAATGTTCCAAGGGTCATTCGTGAGCTTGTAGATCATGATGACAACCACACAAAACACTGTGGTTTTTAACACCTTTGGACCTATAATAAAAACTAGATGGTTGATCTTCTGACAAGTCTAGGCAAAAGCGACTAGAGGTCTTGACACGTTTGCAGCCTTTTTGTACTTTTATTCCAAGAAGAAATTCTTCTTCAAGATAGAAATAGATAGCAAGAGCACATGAGGGTACATATGTCCTAACTCACAAGATACTGATCATTCGGAATTTAAGATAAGGAAAAGTGAGTATAAGCAATACTTATTTCTAGAATACACACAGATTAATATTTCAAAATCATAGAAAGCATAATAATATGTTGAATACATGATCTTAAGAAAAGTAATATTTAAATAAATCATGAAGAATAATTAATAAAACAATTCAATTCATGAGTTCTTATATAAATATGTGAAGTCTTAAGTCGATTCATCATATATTATCACTTGTAACTTTAAATACAAAGTACCAAACACACACTTAAAGTCACCTGTGATGATATTTAACTCTTGGTTTCTTGTTAAGAATATAGCATATGATAACTTATTAAAAAAGATATATTATATCTTATATTAATTTATTTATTTATTTCTCTATTAAATAGTCTTAAGCTCAGCCTCCTTCTGATGGAGAGTTTATAAAGAGCAGCAGACTTCACTCTTCTCACAGTCATGGACTTTTCTGCACAGGAATAAAATCAGGTACTTTTTTACTTTAATTATAATTAATACCATTCCAGTCGTTGTTGTTTTTCTAATCTTAACTTTTTCTTACCTTTATCCTATTTATCTTCCATCACTATGAAATACTGACCAAAGTTTAATGTTTTAATTTAAGTATCCAGAACCATGGGTGTCAACGTTTCAGTAGTAAATCAAACTCCTTACACCTGGTACTTTGACACCCAGGACAAAAGAGGGGTAAGATCTTACAATGCAATTCTTTTTTCCTAGTTAGCATTTCCTGTAATTAGCCAGACAATAACTGAGAGAATGACATAATCAGTTTATATTTACGTGTCATTTTTTTCACTACTTTTCTGATGAAAAAACCAATGTATAATTCTGCTCCCCAGTATAGACGCATCGGTCCTCACAGCACAATATCCTGCTGCAGGACATCCTATGAAGAGGCTCTGGCAATCCATCGCTACATCTACATCAGATATAAAAATCACTCATGGAATAGTTTTTCATATGAGTTTAACACCCATAAACGTAAAGGCGACACGTCTTTTATCCTAAAAGAAACCCTCGACCGTTCCCAGATTCAGTTGGACTGCACCTCTGAGGGCAGCACTCATTACTGTCCCAACTACGGTAAGTTCCTGCAAACATGTCATTTCTGGACTACTCTGTACGACCAAAAGTATGTGCACCCCTACCATCACAGCACAATGTGCTTGTTCAGCATCCCATTCAAACTTTATTTTGCCTTTGCTGTTATAAAAACAGAGAAAAATCCAGCAACATTTATGGTGAAGAAAAGTTGTATTATAGGTCGAAAACTCCCACACGTTTTTCATCTTTTAATTTTCAAGATACAGTAGATAGACAACCAGAATGGGTAATACCGCCGCAGGGCCGCGGCGTTAACTGCAAGTCGCGTGTTAAAATCATTCGTGAAACTACCGCCAGGTGGCGCAAAGGGATAGATTGCAAACTGAATGTAATTGTAAAATGTTAGTTTGTAAACAGAGATGAAGGGCAGATGTAAAACAACAATAACATTATAATATACATAATAACATATTTAAAAGCCATAGGCTTTTAAGAAAATTAAAAAATAGGATAGTCTTAGGCTAAAGTCTACATCAAAAATTTAAAGAAAGACCTTTACACAAAGGCTCTTATGCATGCTACTGTTATTAAACAGTCATTACATATATATTATATATATATATATATATATATGTATATATATATATATATATATATATATATATATATATACATATATATATATATATATATATATATATGGATTAAAAGCTAAATGTTTTCATTTCGGTTCATTCTTTGTAAAAAAATTAAAATCTTTAGGTTCCATTTGCAGAGCGAAATGAGAATGGTCCAGCATTTACAAATAATTCTTATTAACTCTGTTATTATTCTTGATTATTCAAACTGCTAACACTTTGCATTTTTGCCTTTACTGTGTGACCAAAACTTGTGAATTGTGACTTTGATCGCGCTGGTGCCTCACGCGCACATATTCATTGGACACAGCAGTCGTTCACCGAGCCATGCGGCGCGAGCAGCTCCACTTTGGCATATTTTTGCTCATTATGTTTTTTTTTCCCGTCGATACTGAAACACGTGTGAAATCCAAACCCTATTTTACCTAATGAATAAGAGTTTAGCTTCAAATGGGCAACATGTTTGGATTTGTCCGGAATGAGAGAGATAAGTCCAACCTTATGTATCGCTTTATATTATTTTTAATTATTATAATTTTTTTGTTTATAAGCCTATATTATTATATACTGCAATTATATTTATCCATTAGAATTATATATTTGTAATTCTTGTTCTGTTCTGATAAATTTGTTGAATTTAAAGGATTTGTTGTAAAATGAAGGCAACTAAAAATGTCCTGTTGGTACATTAGCCTAGCATTATTAGGCCTGCTGTTATTATTTCTGAATGTAATAAAATGCAACTCTCACAAACTTAATTTATTTTTTAGCGTGTCAGCTTTATTTTTCCATTGCATCTAAAAATGACTTTGTGCATCACATTCACTTCGTGAACAAAACAAATATAACTTCAGATCCGCCTCTCGCGTTGCTCAGCTGTGGAAGATTTCAAAATGTTTGATATAAAGGTTGCTGTCACATTTTATACAGGAATTGTTCATTAAAAAAAAAGTCAAAATATATTGTTAGTTTTATGCTAACACGCAATCAAGGTCTTCAGATACTATATAAGATACAAGTTCATTTAGACTATTTAACATGCACTGTGACATTTTACTCCTTAAGATTTTAAAGTCAGTTTAATAGTGTTGAAATTCAGGTTGAATCTAGTATAAAAAAAGGTTTTAATTGCTTAAATTATTTCTATGAATTAATATGTTAGCATGACTTTTTCATTATAGCATTTTTTTTACGAGCTGTATTCGTTTTCCAAAACCAAGCACCCACTTTTTTATTTTTTAAATCTATTATTCGCTTGCATATCTCCTACAACCTCAGATAATAATCAACAAAAGATAATTACATCATCATTAGAGTTGCCAGTTAACTTCAGAAATGGACAATAAGGGCTAACTGAAAGATTATTTCTTTTATTCTTTATTTATAATGTTTATTATTGAAGAAAATAAGTATTTATGGTAACACTTTATAATAACGTTCTGTTATAAGTCATTTATAAATTATTAGTTAATGATGAACTAGTCATTTACAAAACATGACTATACACTCATAAATGATTAATAAGTAATAAGATAACATTTTAGTAATGTTTTATTAATTCAGTTATAAGTCACTTATAAGTTATTAGTTAATGATGAACGAATCGTTTACAAAACATGACTATATGTTCATAAATGATTAAAGAGTGGTATGCTAACGATTTACAAACGTGTTTTAAGTTATCTTTAAAAAATTTAAATCATGAAATAAATCAAACAGATCATTAGTAGATGGTTTATAAGTTATTAGTTGATGCATTATTTATCACTTATAAATCACTGAAGTATTTATGTTCAAATTGTTTTGTATCATTATCCCAATAAACAATTGTTAATCATGAACAAACGATAAACAAACCATTAGTAAACGATCAGTATGTGATTTATTGATGAAGTTGTTAGCTGGTCTGTGTTCAAAAGCACAAACATGCAGGTATGCTAAAGCACTATTTTTAAGAAGAGTAATTCATTTGTTTTGAAGTGGATAAACATTTATAAATGCCTTAGTCAGGTGATTCCAGTGGCTTGTGTTAAATCCCTTCACTCATCAGCACAGACTTGTGTTCTGTGTGGAGTGTGTGGATCTAGTTACCTTCCACTGAAGCTCACATCAGGTGCACAGAGGTGTGTCAGAGAAGACAGCTGTCTATACCCTCACCAGTCAGTACTTACAGTAGTACACACTACAAAGTTGTTCAACACCTGTTATAGATAATGTGTAAACGCATGAATAAATCATTTACGAAGCTTTCTGCATCCCCTAATCTAAAGTGTAAACTATTCATCACTTGTAAATGTGTTACATATCATTTGTGGACCTTTCTTACCTGTTACACATTATTTGTATATGTACACAAGTCTTTACAAAGCTTTCTGCATCCCCTGATCTAAAGTGAAAACTATTCATCACTTGTAAATGTGTTACATATCATTTGCAGATTAAATTTACCATGTCTTTGCCATATGCAAAGGTTGTGGTATACCTTTTAGTTACAGGATATACAAATCTATACAAATCCCTTATATGATATTTAAATTATAAATATTTTTTATGCAAATATATTTTACTATTATATAGATATATTTGAGCCTCTTACACACAACTCATAGACGACTTTTTTAGCCACTATACAAAAATAAAAACGCAATATAGATATATTGACAGTATATTAGTTAATATACTATTGTATAAAAAAGATCATTTTAAGCTCCCTACTCCACCCTATAATCTTAAACATAACCATTTTGACAATAAACAAAGTGTAACAGGCAGATAAATGTACGTTAGTCACAATAAATTATTTAAAACATTACAAAAAGCAGTATAAAGAACAGATAAAACGACACGTGTGCTACATTACCAGTGATCTGACAGCAAAACAATTTTGTGTGAGTTACAGAATGAAATTAAAGTGTTTAATCGCTGCAAACATTCTCCTGATCTGCATTTCAATACTTCAAAGCGTCGCGCCGCATCTCACGAACACAATTGGGCATGTCGCAAACAATCTATGGTGGTCGCAAATCACAAGTGACAGACAATAAGGAGCGAGGTTTGACGTCAATGCCGCAAACCAGTGTCGTTGTGTAGAAGCGCCAATTTTGAAAGTTTTAACGGATGAGAAAGCCGCTATGTACTGTTATTAATGTATAATGGTTATATTACGGAAAACAAATCTTTTTCTCACACGGTGGTATCGTACGCCTTCTGAAGACTTGGAATAAAATGCACAAAATAATGGACTACGTTTATGGTGCGTTTTCATGTTATGGTGAGCAGCTGTCCCAAGGGAAACAAAATAAAAAATAAACAAGTAAGTGCTGATTAAATGGTGGCAGAGTGTTAATTTATTTATTTAAAAAAAAATTAAGTTCAAGTTTGGGTAAAGTGATGGAATGAGATGGATCATGAAAAATTAAGAACAGCAAATAATATTTAATAAATTTACAAGTGATGGATAGTTTACACTTTAGATAAGGGGATGCAGAAAGCTTTGTAAATGACTTGTGTACATATACAAATAATTTGTAACAGGTAAGAAAGGTCTACAAGTGATATATAACACATTTACAAGTGATGAATAGTTTACACTTTAGATTAGGGGATGCAGAAAGCTTTGTAAATGATTTATTCATGCGTTTACACATCATCTATAACAGGTGTAACTAAAAGGTATACCACAACCTTTGCATATGGCAAATACATGGTAAATTTACCAACTGCAGTTTGTACATAATTTATAAAGATCTGCAAATGATATGTAACACATTCATAAGTGATGAATAGTTTACACTTTAGATTAGGGGATGCAGAAAGCTTTGTAAATGATTTATTCATGCGTTTACACATCATCTATAACTGGTGTTGAACACTTTGTAGTGTGTACTACTGTAAGTACTGACTGGTGAGGGTATAGACAGCTGTCTTCTCTGACACACCTCTGTGCACCTGATGTGAGCTTCAGTGGAAGGTAAAAGCGGTTGAGGGTCACTTTATCACTAGATCCACACACTCCACACAGAACACAAGTCTGTGCCGATGAGTGAAGGGATTTAACACAAGCCACTGGAATCACCTGACTAAGGCATTTATAAATGTTTTATCAACTTCAAAACAAATGAATTACTCTTCTTAAAAATAGTGCTTTGGCATACCTGCATGTTTGTGCTTTTGAACACAGACCAGCTAAAAACTATCACCAATAAATCATATACTGATCATTTACTAATGGTTTATTCATCATTTGTTCATGATTAACAATTGTTTATTGAGATAATTATACAAAACAATTTTGAAAAATACTTCAATGATTTATAAGTGATAAATAATGTATCAACTAATAACTTATAAACCATCTACTAATGATCCGTTTGATTTATTTCATGATTTTAACTTTTTTTTTAAGATAACTTACAACACATTTGTAAATCGTTAGCATACCACTCATTAATCATTTATGAACATATAGTCATGTTTTGTAAACGATTCGTTCATCATTAACTAATAACTTATAAGTGACTTATAACTGAATTAATAAAACATTACTAAAATGTTAACTTATTACTTATTAATCATTTATGAGTGTATAGTCATGTTTTGTAAATGACTAGTTCATCATTAACTAATAATTTATAAATGACTTATAACAGAACGTTATTATAAAGTGTTACCGGTATTTATTCTTATAAATTAAGGGACAGAATTAGGGACGATCCAAATATTTGTAATGTACAATAATATAGGTCTATATCTGCCTGCAGTTAAAAAGTTAAATTTGTTTTGCTTCACCCATTTATGTAGGCTACAATTATTCTAAAAATAAAAATAAATAATGTCATAAAAAAAATGCCATCGCTCTGAGTAAATTATACCATTATAGAATTGGGGTAGTAATTTTGGAGGTGAAAATACAGTGAAATTACAAATGGCATGGGATTTTAAAGTATGACAACTGAAGGTCTATGAAACAATAGTCAATAAAGGATTTTTTTAAACAGTGGAAACAGTGGAACAGTTTTGAACTAAAATATTATTTAAACCATATAGCCTGTGAATAAATAAAATGCGTACTTTTCAATGAAAGAACACTGAGAGTGTAGGTTGCTTCTGGTGTTTGGATTTGTACTTCAATATAATGAGCTCCAAGTTTAAGAATAGCCTACAGTAGTTTTCTCTCTATTTTTATAAACTCTATTTATCAGCATTAACTTACAATGAAATACATCTTCCTTCAGGTAGACTGAATGTTTTCCTGCCTTGCTAAATGTTGGGCTTCATGATCAATAAGTTGTATTTGCTCAAACTGATTTTGTAAAATCAAAACTTGCTGACGGTGAAGCTGGGTCAGTTAGCGTGAGTCACGCGCTTTCCATTAGATCGCTAAACTCCAGCTTGTGGGCTGCATCCGAAAAACTAAAAAATGCTGCCTTCAGAGGATGCATTCCAAGGTAGGAAGGCATCAAGGCATGTCTGAATTAAATTTTAGCTTCTGTTCCTGTCTCCTGAGATGCCTTCATCTTGCCGATTTTTGAAGGCAGCATAGATGTATCCTTCGCTGCCTTTGATATCCCACAATCCTGTGCGTTCCATTATGCGACAGTTAAGCCAAAAAATAAAGATGCCGCCTTAAAGTTGTGGTCGGTGGTCAGTTTGTGTGTAAATGTACGTTTCTGATTCTAGCAAGAAATTAATATTGCAGTAATGAAATATCCACTTAGTTATCACCAAAGCTCTCTATATTTTGCTGTAGCTCATTAAACCATTACTCTGCCTCAGAAGCCTGTCCAAAATCAGTTTCATGAGGTGCCTTCGTGCAAAAATGCTGCCTGCAAAGTCATTGCCTGATACGGCAGTGAGGCAGCAAGTCAGCTGCCTTAGTTTTCGGATGCAGCCAGTGTTTTCAGATCATCGTCAGCTGTGCTTCCGCAATGAGGAGTGAGCACATGCGCATGGTTGCCAGATTGTTTAAAATAAGCAAACACCGGGAAGAAAATGTATCCTTGTATCAGCGAAGCTCTGACTTGGGTATTTAAACTCTTGTTATCTGGCAACCCCTCTCATGAAAGCTCTCGTAATAGAACGTGTAGAGCAGTCCGCGGTTACATGTTCTTTTTTTGGATGTTCGGCGCGTTTTTTTGGGAAAGTATGTTTAAAATTGAAATATTCGATATTCCCGATATTTTCAAATTTTACATCATCCGTTAAAATTATTCCGATATTATTGCTAATATTCGATAGCCTACATCACCATGCCTAATTCATTTTGGGAGACAATATATTTTGTAGACTTTATGTGATTTAAAATGCACAAACCAGAAGCACAATATCTGCAGAGAAGGGTTGGCCATTCTCAAAACATAAAATATAAATTTTATTTCAATTTTCGTTTTTGTGTTTCAAAGGAAAAATCAGTGTTGATGCATCTTTCCATTACAGACCGTTCTGAAAGAAGAATTTATGCAAACGTGTATATAAAAAACTTTAACAGAGATGTCTAGAGTCTATATAATATTTAAAACCCCCAACCCAAAATTAAGATTTTTCTAGTTCCTAGCGGTTCATTTGTCATTATTCAACTAATCGCAGGTTTATATTAAATATACATCTATAATCCATAATAAGCCTTAATATATTCCACGCTCAAGAACACGCATTAAGTTCGTCACAAAGCACAGGCAGAAGTAGCCTAATAATTGTGAAAAAGGAGACATTTTAATTATTTATTAATAAACAAATGTTTTCTTGTCAGCTGCAAGATGAAATTCACAGTGCTGACTCTCTCCACATGAACGCGGCTTTAAAGAGAAATACAACCTTCACAGATTACATAATGCTTTCAAAAGACATTTCAAGCTTTCTGTAGATATATTTCTCATGTATGTGAGACGCCACAATTTTCAGTTATTTCATTATCAGGAAAAAAATCACGTGATCGAGTAATATGAATATGAATAATAATTCACATTTTGCATATCCATTACAAAGTAAATCATTTTTTTTTTACATGCAATTAGCCAAAATAAAACAAAACAAGATTCGTAATGAAGATAAAATATGTAGACAAATAAGAATAAATGCAGCATCATGCCCACCGCAAATCACTGATATTTTACAGAATATTATACACACCTGCATTTAAATGCAGCTGCAATTTATTAATTAATTAATTTTTAAATAAATAAATATATATTACTTAAATTATAAGAAAGCAAGTAAAGAAGGCTCCCTTTAAAATCACTGAAGTTGTCAATTAATTAAGCTCTTTTTTACATTGTGTGTATTTTGTAGATTATATTGAGAGAACTTGAGGACGTTTTATTAATCCGTCCATTCTTTAGAGTTTCAATGATTTAGCTAAATTGTGCAGGTTTAATTTATTAGTTTCTTGTTTTAATTAGTGTAACATGGAGTCAGAGATGTTCGGATCCATATGCAGTAGTTTATGGTAGAGAATAGTCAAACAGGCAGAGATCAGAAAACAGCGTCAGGTATGTCTAGGGAAATCCAAAACCGGAAACAGAAAAAAGCAGAGGTCGGGGCAGGCAGCAGAAAATCACAGTCGGTATACACAATCCAAGATCAAACACGGAAGGAACAAACACAGGGAAATGCCAGACAGAACTTAAGACTTCGCAATGTGAGTGTGGATGAGTGCAACCTTTATAGTGTCACTGATAGGAAACAGGTGAGGTTTAATAATGAGTTCCTAGGCAGGAATTTATGGGAAATGAAGTCCAGGGTGTACTGTGTAGTGTGAAAGTCTGTGTGGTGAATAAACGGATGTGCAGTGACCGGATCATGACAATTAGGCCTAATTAATGGGAGCGAAATTATACAGTGCCTCAATTTTTCAACGTTTTACTAAAATAAAGAAAATAATTTATAAAACACGCAAGCCTAGCTCACTATGCTTGCACTTTTAATGCTCCGATGCAAAGTAAACCACAATTTCTTTTGAATAATATAACACATAATTCATATTATATAAATAATACTGCACACTATTTAAATGTGTCTAATCTAAAATATGGTGTGGCGAAAATATAAGCACAGGTTCATAGGCTTTACATTTATCCTGTTTGAATTTGTTCTAAAAACTAAGTATTAAACTTTAATCTGTGAATATTAAATATTTTAACTACAGTGTTTTTTTCTTTCATTCCCTGACTGCAGTCAAATATAACACGTCGGTGAGGCAAAGCTGACGGCTATTTGTGAAAATGTGCTTTGATGCGCTTGTTTGAAAACCTGTGATTAAAGCGCCACTCAGCGGTCAAAAGCTGCAAATGCACTTTGCAGACGCCGCGGCGGCGGTACGAGCGGCGGTAGAACCATCATTTTGGATGGCCACCTACTGTATATTACAATTAACCAATCAGAATACACCTTATCAAATTGGAATGTCTTTTTGTGTTTGTGTGTGTGTGTTTTTTTATTTTTGAATGAAAGATCAAATTGATTAACAATGCAGACTTATTTTCAGGGCTGCCTTTGATCGTACTTACCAAGAGTATGAATAATTTTGAGCACAACTGTGAACATATACATGTGTGTATGTATGTATTAGTGCTGTCAAATGATTAATCATGATTAATTGCATCCAAAATAAAAGTTTTTATTTACATAATACAGGTCCTTCTAAAAAAAATTAGCATATTGTGAAAAAGTTCATTATTTTCCATAATGTAATGATAAAAATTAAACTTTCATATATTTTAGATTGATTGCACACCAACTGAAATATTTCAGGTCTTTTATTGTTTTAATACTGATGATTTTGGCATACAGCTCATGAAAACCCCAAAATTCCTATCTCAAAAAAATTAGCATATATATATATATATATATATATATATATATATATATATATATGTAATGATATATATATATATATATATACACACACATAATATACAGTGTTGGGGAGTAATTCGTTGCATGTAATGAAGAAAGAACAAAGATTTTGAAAATCTGGAAGTAATGTGGCAGTGTTGGGCACTACTGTAAGGTCAACCCTGTCTGCTTTAAATGTTAGAAAAAAATTTTTTTTACATATTTGTCACACTTTAAAGATTCTGATCATCAAACAAATTTTAATATTACACAAAGATAACCCCAGTAAATACAAAAATTCAGTTTTGAAATAATGATTTCATTTAACCACCCTTTGCAGCAACAACTGCAATCAAGCATTTGTGATAACTGGCAATATGTCTTTCACATCGCTGTGGAGGAATTTTGGCCCACTCTTCTTTGCAGAATTGTTTTAATTCAGCCACATTGGAGGGTTTTCGAGCATAAATGGACTGTTTAAGGTCATGCCACAGCATCTCAATCGGATTTAAGTCCAGACTTTGACTTGGCCACTCTAAGACCTTAATTTTGTTTTTCTTGAGCCATTTAGAGGCGGACTTGCTGAATTCAATGATGAACTGCCTTTAACTGTCATTTTGCATTATTGACACAATGTTTTCCTAATTAACGTTGTTCAGTTGCTTTGACGCAATCTTTTTTGTTTAAAGCGCTATATAAATAAAGATGACTTGACTTGACTTGACTTGACTTGACTTGCTGGTGTGTTTGGAATCATTGCTCTGCTGCATAACCCAAGTGCGCTCTAGTGAGGTCACATATGACACTGAAGCTTCAAAAACATGTATTGAGTAAGCAGCGCAATTTCTCACAGAGCTCTGTGCCAGAGCGCATATTGTTTTCAGAGAATCACTTGATCAATGAAAAACAAAGCCTCACTTTCTGTC
Organism: Cyprinus carpio; assembly: GCF_018340385.1. Classification (NCBI taxonomy): domain Eukaryota; kingdom Metazoa; phylum Chordata; class Actinopteri; order Cypriniformes; family Cyprinidae; genus Cyprinus; species Cyprinus carpio. The sequence continues at coordinate 29,388,666 of NC_056600.1, forward strand.
CAATCAAATGCTCGTGTCGGGATGTTCAAACCCCCAGATCTTACTTTACGAGTAAGATTTCATTCAGACTTATTCAATTACATTTTTAAATACCCAGTCATAAAAGTAATATGAAGAATGAAAATTATTTCAGAAAAAAAAATATATATATATATATATATATATATATATATATATTTGGCATATGCAATTTACATATGTGTACATTATTCTTCTTTTACATCACATTGATATTCATATACAGTAGGTGGCCAACCAAAACGTTGCTTCTACCGCCGCTCATACCGCCGCCGCGGCGTCTGCAAAGTGCATTTGCAGCTTTTGACCGCTGAGTGGCGCTTTAAGTTATCAAACAAGCGCATCAAAGCACATTTTCGCAAATAGACGTCAGTTTTGCCTCGCTGATGTGTTACATTTGACGGCTGCAGTCAGGGAAAATGAAAGAAAAACACTGTAGTTAAAATATTTAATATTCACAGAGGAAAGTTTGGTACTTATGAAGTTAAGTGCATTTCTTAGAACGAATTCAAGCAGGATAAATGTTAAGCCTGTGCCTGAGCCTGTGCTTATATTTTCTCTAAGCTACACAGTATTACAACATATTTTAGATTTGAAACATTTAATAGGTGTGCAGTATTATTTATATTATATGAATTATGTGTTATATTATTTAAAAGAAATAGTGGTTTACTTTGCATCGGAGAATTAAAAGTGGTAGCCTATTTTAGTGAGCTAGACTACATGGACTAATATGCAAAATGTCAATATTCTCATATATTAGTCCTTTATTTTAATTTATATTTAAAAATTCCTTTAATAAAACAACATGCATTTATTTTATTCATTACCTGTCCTTTATTTTGACAGATAACTTCAAAATATATTTGTCTGTACACTGATTGAGAAATAGTTGCGTGTTTTATAAATTATTTTCTTTATTTTAGTAAAACGTAAGGCACTGTATAATTTCACTCCCATAATTTAGGCCTAATTAAAACAAGAAACAAATAAATTAAACCTGCACGATTTAACTAAATCATTGAAACCGTTAAGAATGGAGTGATTAATAAATCATCCTCACGTTTAAACTCAAGTTCTCTCATTATAATCAACAAAATACACAAAATGTAAAAAAGAGCTTCATTAATTGACAACTTCAGTGATTTTAAATGGGGCCTTCTTTACTTGCTTTCATATAATTTAAGTAAAATAAAAAATTTAAAACTTAATCAAAATCTAAATGCTTGTAAAATATCAAAGTAAATGAATTACTCGCTCCGTGCGATTGACTCAGAGTGACACGCACAACATATATACCCCTCTGTTTTATCTTCATTACAAATCTTGTTTGGTTTTATTTTGGATAATTGCATGTAATAAATAATTTACATTGTAATGCATATGCAAAATGTGAATTAATATTCATATTCAAGTGTTTATGCTAAAATTATTAATGCGCATGCAGGACAGGGAGGCGCCCTCTCGATCACTTGAATTTGTTCCTGATAATGAATTAACTTGAAATTGTGGTGTCTCACATACATGATAAATATATCTAAAGAAAGCTTGAAATGTCTTTTAAACGAATCAATTCAAAACGAAAGCATTATGTAATCTGTGAAGGTTGTATTTCTGTTTAAAGGCGCGTCCATGTGGAGAGAGTCAGCACTGTGAATTTAATCTTGCAGCCGACAAGAAAACATTTGTTTATTAATAAAAAATTAAAATGTCTCCTTTTTCACAATTATTAGGCTACTTCTCCCTGTGCTTTGGGGCAAACTTAATACATGTGCTTGAGCGCAGAATATATTAAGGCTCATTATGGATTAGTAGACTGTTAATTTAATATAAAGTGCGATTAGTTGAATAATGACCTTAATGAACAACTAGTAACTAGAAAAATCTTACGTGGGGGGCAGACCTATTAAATACCCTCTAGACATCTCTGTTAAAGTTTTTAAAGCATTTTATACACGTTTGCATAAATTCTTCTTTCAGAACGGTCTGTAATGGAGAGATGCCTTAACACTGATTTTTCCTTTGAAACACAAAAACGAAATTGAAATAAAATTGATATTTTATGTTTTGAGAATGGCCAACCCTTCTCTGCAGATATTGTTGCTTCTGGTTTGTGCATTGTAAATACAAATAATAATAATAATAATGTCTCCCAAAACTTTGGTGTGTTTTTTTGTCACGTCTGTAAAAAAAAAATTTGTATTTCCCAAATCTAAAACAGCCTATAAAACATGTAGACAGATACTTTACTGATGTCTGGACTCTGTTCGGGATTTAGGAAAACATAAAGAGATAGGCTACATTCTGTGAGAATTTATATTTCACAGTCTAAAAAATATTGTTTAGGCGAAACAAAATAAAATGAACAGTTTGCATTTTTTTTTTTTTTGAGTTAAGGCAACTAATTCTGAAATTAATTTATAATAACTAATAAACTGTACTGGACTATACATTAGTCAACATTTAAAGTGGATCAAAACCTTTCTTCAAAGTTGTCCTAAAACCAAAATGACGCGGCAATTGTTCTACTTTGGCTAAACCGGCTTTGCAAGTTTGAAACCCCCCTAAGGCACTGTCCATATGAAAGAGCAAGAGATTCACACCTTTATCTCGACCCCCACAAGCTACACAGAACTACCCCGAAACCCCCAACCCCCTACAGCTAAACTGAATCGTGTTACTGGGTTGAAATATGCTGTCTGCACTCACATCAGCCGTAGGCTACTCTTTTTATTAATTATTTTCTCGCAGCCCATATTATTATTTTCACAAGACCATAATAATAACAAATTCTCAATTGATAATGAATCATTATTTTTACAAAAATCATTGTTATTTGTGAACGTAGGTGTTTGAGGTAGGCTTTAAGACCAAGCGGAATCCTCCGTCAGCTGCTCCCGCTTCACAGCAAGCGACTCGCGCTAACTGCACACAGGATCACCGTCAGCAAGTTTTGATTTTACAAAATCAGTTTGAGGCAAATACAACTTATTGATTATGAACCCAACATTTAGCAAGGCAGGAAAACATTCAGACTACGAGGAGGAAGACGAAAAACCTTCCTGAAGAAAAAAAAGAAATAAAAACATAGTGTAGGCTATTCTTAAACTTGGAGCTCATTATATTGAAGTACAAATCCAAACACCAGAAGAAGCCTACACTCTCAGTGTTCTTTCATTGAAAAGTATGCATTTTGTTTATTCACAGGCTATATGGTTTAAATAATATTTTAGTTCAAAACTTTAAGTGCCATTGTTAAAAAAAAAAAAAAACAACCTTTATTGACTAACGTTTCATAGACCTTCAGTTGTTATGCTTTAAAAAACCATTTGTAATTTCACAGTATTTTCACCTCCTAAATCACTAACCTTTAAGTCACAGTTCTATAATGGTAAAATTTACCCAGGCCGATGGCATTTTTTAATTATGTAGCCTACATAAATAGGTGAAGCAAAACAAATATGACAAATATTTGGATCATCCCTTATTTTTTCCCTTATTTTCTTAAAGAATAAACACTTATTTTCTACAAGAATAAACATGATAACATATTGTTAATTCATAGGTTAACAATATAATTAGAAAACTTGAATTTCAATACTATTAAACTGACTTTTTTAATAGTTTATAAGTTAAAACAGGTAACTTGTCACAGTGCATGTTAAATAGCCTAAATGAAATTGTGTTAACAATATAATTAGAACTAACAATATAATTAGATTTTTTTTTTAAATGAACAATTCCTGTATAAAATGGGACAGCAACCTTTATTTCAAAAATTTTTAAATTGTCCACAGCTGAGCAATGCGAGAGCGCGCGGAGTGAATGTGCTGCACAAAGTCATTTTCAGATGCAATGAAAAAAAAAAACCCCGGATAGCCTAAATTAGGCCCAGACTCTGTTCCTAAGTATATAATAATTATAATTACTGTTAATCCACAGTAACAAATTTTAACTGATTAATCTCCTATTTTCGTTTGCTGCATGTTTTTTTTTTTTTTTTTAAACACGCTAAAAAATAAAGTTTGTGAGAGGAAAAAAAATATATAAGTCATGTATAAGTTGCATTGTATTACATTAAGAAATAATAACGGCTGGCCTAACAATGTTATAATGTGCCAACAGGATATTTTTAGTTCCCTTCACTTTACAACAAATCCTTTAAATTTAACAAATTTATCAGAGCAGAACAAGAATTAAAAATACATAAGTTTAATGGATAAATATAATTGCAGTATATAATAATATAGGCTTAGCTATAAACAAACAAAATAATAATAATAATTTAAAGCGAAACATAATGTAAGGTTGGGCTCTCTTGTTCTCTCACTCTGGAGAAATCCAAATGTTTCCATATTCGTGATGTTGCCCATTTGAAGCTTAACTATTATTCATGAGGTAAAATAGGCTTTGTAGTTCACGCGTGTTTCAGTATCGACAGAAAAAAAAATCATAATTAGCAATATGCCAAAGTGGACCGCTGCTTGCGCCTGATGGCACGGTCAAGGACTGTTTCCACTGAATATGTGCGCGTGAGGCACCAGCGCGATCAAACAGCTGAAACAGAAAATACTCAATTTTTGGTCACACAGTAAAGGCATAATTCAAAAATGCAAAGTGTTAGCAGTTTGAAAAATCAAGAATAATAACAGAGGTAATAATTATTATTGCTAAATGCTGGACCGTTCTCATTTTGCACTGCATATGAAACATGAAGATTTTTTTTTAAACCAAGAATGAACCGAAATGAAAACATTTAGCTTTTTATCTGTGTGTGTGTGTGTGTGTATATATGTATATAGATCCATATATATATATATATATATATATATATAGGCCTTATATTTAATAACTGTTTAATAACAATATCATGCATAAGATCCTTAGTGTAAAGGTCTTTCTTTTAATTTTTGATGAGTAGACTGTAGCCTAAGACTATCCTACATTTTGAAATTAACTCACTGTAAATTTTTTAATGGTTTTTAAAAATGTTACAATGTTATATCATAATGTTATTGTTGTTTTACTTCCTCCTTTTATCTCATTTTACAATTACATTCATTTCGCAATCCGTCACTTTGCGCCACCTGGCGGTAGTTTCGCGAATGATTTTTAACACACGACTGACTTGCAGTTAACGCCGCGGCCCTGAATCTTTACCCGAAACAGTCAGAGGAAAACCGCAGTGATTCATGAGCCTTTATTTACCCATCACTTTTGTGCTCTTGTAATAATTTTGGTAGGCCAGCCACTTCTGGGAAGGTTCACCACTGTTCCAAGTTTTCTCTATTTGTGGATAATGGCTCTGATCGTTGTTTGCTGGAGTCCCAAACCCTTAGAAATGGCTTTGTAACCCTTTCCAGACTGAATTTATTTAGATCGCGACATGATGTGTTACCCTTTAAACATGCTTCACTTTGTCAGACAGGTTCTATTTAAGTGATTTCTTGATTCAACAGGTCTGGCAGTAATGAGGCCTGAGTGTGGCTAGTGAAATTAAACTCAGCTTTCTAAAATAATGTGGTTAATCACAGTTCTTTCATGATTTAACAGGAGGGGCCAATTAATTTTTTATGTAGGGCCAGGCAGGTTTGGACAACTTTTTTCGCTTGAAGGGGTCATATGATGTAATTTCCAGTTTTCCTTTCTCTTTGGAATGTTACAAGCTCTTGGTGCATAAAGAAGATCTCTAAAGTTGCAAAGACTAAAGTCTCAAATCCAAAGAGATATTCTTTACAAAAGTTAAGAGTCAACCACACCCCAATAAAACAGCTCGTTCTAACAAGCCCCCACATCTCTACATCACTATGTGGGAAGATTTGCATAAGGCCGGCCAAATGTTCACTCAAAGAAAGAAGGTGTAACGTTTTTTCTCTCTGTTGCCGCCGCTGCCATGTTGTGGAGACGCTGTGTGTTTCGTTGTGAAAGCGAAACTACTTTGTTTGGCCTTCCAAAAAAGGACACACCTAGAAATCAGTGGTTAAGTTGTATTTCAACACTGTTCCAGAGCAGTCCAACCCAAATATTCAGATGTGTGCTGCGCATTTTATGGAAGATGAGGACTGCTTCCTGAACCAGTAGCCTGCAATGTGTCTGTGGCATAAAAAAGGGTGTTTCTATAAAGTTGGGCAGTTCAAACTTTGCAAGGACAGTCTGGCGCTTCTGACTCACAGTCTGTAAGTACGTTTTTTATTTTTAAACAATTTGCCAATTGGCATGAGTTTTGAGCAGTAGAGTAGGCTTGTTGTTTCTCAGATCACAAATGCAGACATGGTTTTATGTTTATGCAGCGTGATACACAACACAACATGCAAAAAGAGAGTTTAAGTCATTATAATCAGTAATTATGTTCCCACTGGATGCAACAAATGCCTCGTTTGTAATGGGTTTTATTGTTTTTGACTCGTCTAGGGATGTCCGGATCGCGAACAAATGTTTCTATTTAACCAGATCTTCTTAGTGAACCGGTCAAACCAGTTCACCAAATCGAACTGAATCATTTGAAACGGTTCGCATCTCCAGTACGCACTAATCCAGAAATTACTTAAGTTATTCAGTTTATAAACGTGCCTTACACTCCCTCTGATGCGAAATAAACCAATATCCCGAGTTATTCAGTTAAATTGACTGAACTGCTAAAAGAGAACCGATGATGGGATGTGCATGAGCAGAGCAGCTGGACTGAGTCTCGTGCTGCTACGAGACGGTATCACAGTATGTTAAGGGGCGTAACATTTCCGTCACACGCTTGAGGCATTCGGCCAATCGCAATGCACTGGATAGCTGGCCAATTAGAGCACACCTCGCTTTTCAGAACGATGAGCTTTGTGAAAAATTGACGCGTTTTAGAAAGGCGGGGCATAGAGGAGAAACAATAATGTACATTACTGGGAAAATAATGTTTTTTTTTTAAACCTTAAACCGCATAAAAATAAACACATTGCATTACACCAAATACACAAAATAATTTTCTTTTTAGCAGCATCATATGACCCCTTTAATAAATGAAATCATTATTTAAAAACTGCATTTTGTATTTACTTGCATTGTCTTTGTGTAATATTAAAATTTGTTTGCTGAATCTATTAGGTGTGACAAATATGCAAAAAAAAAACAGGAAGGGGGCAAAACCCTTTAGATGGGCTATAGATGGAAACATGAAAATTGGATCTTATAAATCATGTTTTTAGTCTTGTATGTTATAAAACTTGTAATGAATATAGGACTCTTTTCAGGCTGATTAAAAATCTTAACATTCTTTGTAAATTGACAGTTAATACAATTACCACTTTTAAAACTTTCCAGTGGAGTTTGACCCCTAAGAGTATTTTGCTATGTTTATTTTATAGGACAAGCTTTTACTATTATATTTGCAATGTTTCTTGCCTTTTTATAAGTAGTAAAACATACCAATATATTTTGTTCTAGGGACAAAAAAATATATGTTCTCTTGCAGCTAGTGTGATGGGTCAAAAGAGCTTTCATTCTGCGGGGGAGACATCCTCTCTTAATCTCCCTCCTTGCCATCTAAGCCCTTCAAGCAATGCATCTTGCTTAAATGGCAAGGCATACGCAGCAGCAGGTCAGGCTGTGGCTTTATCACAAAATAAATGCTTCAAGCATATCAGACTGATCTGCTAAGAGACCTGGATAGAGGCGAAGGCCTTTTTCCTGATCACGTAGCCGAGCTGCGCCGCACCACAGGCCTCTCTCCGGGCTACCAAGCAGGCCGCCTCTCCCAAGCGCAGGACTATGGTGGCCATGGTGGTGGCGGAGAGACATCTGTGGATGAACCTGGCAGACATCGGCAAGAAAGAAAAGGTTTTCTTCTTGATGCTCAGGTTTCGCCTTCTGAACTTTTCGGTATTTCCATTGAGACGGTGATCGAGAAGTTCGGGGAGACGAAGGCGCACTCCGCTGCTTTCAGATCCTTCGTTCCACGAAGGTCCAGGTCTGAGCCCGAACAACATAGGGGTACTGGCCTGTCTCGATCTGAGGATCAAAGACGGGCACAGAAGGCTAGTGTCGTGGCTCACGCTCCTCCCCCACCTGCGGGCAGGGTTAAGAGGAATGGTGGGTCATAAGGAGGTAAGCAGAACCTAAGGGATGTGATCCAGACGAGGCAGCATTCTCGTCTGAGTCAGAGTGATACTGAGGTATCTACTCGTTCCCTTTAGGGATTTTTAACTTCTGCTTTTATCCTCCCCTTCCTAATTCCCCTATAACCACCAGCTCTCCACCTGATCGAGGTTAGGTGGAAACCTCTAACGCATAACAGTCTCCTATGCTGGACCTATAATGTTTTGGCTGGTTCTATGTTCATAGCAACCACCTTACTGATGGTCCGGACTAAAAGGAGGCGCCCCTTGAGTGGGGCTCCAGCGCAGGAGGGTGGGAAATAACCCTTTCTGTATATACTTATGTGTAAATTGCTGGTGGTTATGTGTCTACTAATAAACTCTGTGAGTTTCCTTTGCAGTGCTCAGTTACAGTGTTTACTAAACACTCGTCAGCACCAGCCATCCGGCTTCATGTTCCGGTATTAGGCGGCTGAGATCACAGGTTTCTGCGGGAGCCTCCTTGATCATCAGGCCTGGCACAGCACTGCAGGGAATTTCATGGATGTCCGGCCAGGTCACCCTGAGGGGTCTCCTGGCCGCTTAGGTGCTGTCGCATCCAGCGGGAAGTGAAGGTGGCAGTTTACAGAAGTCTTCTTGTATATGCTGCCTCAGGTGATGCTCCCCTCGCTAGAGGTTTATAAAATTCGAGCTTGCCTCTCCCGTGCGGTTCAGCGCCTCTGCGATGCTTAGGAACCTTTAGTTACACACGCTATGCTCTGTGTACTTTCTGAAAACCACATGGTGGTCAGTGTGCACGTGAACACTTTGCGCACTTTCTAAAAAATCCACGTATTGGTAAGTGTGCACGCAAGACTCTGCGCACTTTCTGAAATCCTGTATGGTAAGGGTTACGCGCTTTGCCTCGTTCCCTTTCTTGAGATGATTAGACCTTGGTTCCTCTGGGCTCCATTCAGCCAGTGTATTTGTTTATACACTTCAAGCATCGCTTCCCTCAACATGAGGGGCTATTCGGGCGATTCTCGTGGTAGTTTAGCAGCGCTCCCCTTTTCCAAGAAGGGTCGCCTATGAGCGTGCTACTCTGGATTCAGAGTTCTCCTCTCATATGAGACTGAGTTCACTGTTTTTTCCCAGAGCGCTCCAGCATTATTTCCACAGATCGAGTTGATGACTCTCAAACATACTTTTTTGAGATGCACCATTCCATCTATGAGCTGCTCTATCAGAGTGCCACGAGAGCCCTTCCTTAGAACAGTATTTGAAAATCCATGATATGGTAAGTGTGCACGTGAAGTCTTTGCACACTTTCTGAAATCCACACTGTGGTAAGTTCGCACGCTAGTACTCTGCGTTCTTTCTAAAATCCTATATGGTGAGGGCTTCGCGCGCGGTTGCTTTGGCCCTTTCTTGAGCTGGTAAAAGCCCCGTTCATCTTGGGCGCCACTCCACCCATGTATCCTCGGATACCTATCTAAACAGGGTGTTGCTACTGGAGATCTGTTGAGACAGCTCCTTCAGCAAGCTTTTGCGGAAGCAAGCTGTAGCCCCTGTGTGACAGGCAAGACTTAGTATAAAATGCTAGGTTCCTAGCCGTATCCCTTTAAAGGAATCTTTCCTGATTCCAAGCCTTTAGCTCTACCACCGGGCCGAGGCCCTAACAATTAAGTTGGGTATGTAGATTAGGCATTTGGCCGTAAGGGGTATTGTCACAGACAGCCGTCTAAAACGTCCCGGGGGCAACTCCCATTGAAATGGTAGAGTTGGTACTGAGTGTTCGCCATGATTCTGGCCTGCACTCCCCTCAGCATGGCGGCGTGGGTATACTGTTCACCATAGCGACCCCTAGAGGACGCAGTTCGAAGTTCCCTTGAAAGGGAACATCTCAGGTTACGAATGTAACCATGGTTCCCTGAGTAGGGAACGAGACACTGCATCCTCTAGCTCCCTGCCATGCTTCAGACGCAAGCTTCAGACGAAGAAGTGAATGACGTGTTTTCCCGGTGCCTGTTTTATAGTCGCACCGGTAGTGACATCAGAGGCCGTCGCCGGCCAACTCGTTGGTGTTTTTTCATTTGTATGCTTCAGACACGGGTCACGACGAGGTGTTCCCCATAGCGACCCCTAGAGGACGCAGTGTCTCGTTCCCTACTCAGGGAACCATGGTTACATTCGTAACCTGAGACGTTTTATTTAATCCTGTGGTGTCTGATGCTGTCTTTAAACAGGAAAAATTGAACAAGATGAAAAACAGAGACAGCAAGAAGAGGAGAGAAGGCGTCTGGAACGTTTGGAACGTGAGCAAAGGATTCAACAGGAGCTGGACAGAGAGAGTGAACTGTCCAGACGCAAGCTTTCTCGAGCAACTGAGCGGCTTCGTGAAAAACAGAGCTTCAGAGGTCATGAGAAACATCATGAACGTACACAAGTTCTCCAACAGCAAATAGAAGATGATGCTGCTGCTATTGAATGGAATGAGGTATGACTTTAATTCAGATTGAGCAACATTACGCTATATACAGCATGCGATAAAGTTGTACTTTTTAGTGAGACACATTTTTGTATTTCACATGTATTTACGTAGGTTATTATTGTTGAAGAAAAATTCAAAGACCTTTTATTGAAGTACCAGATCGCAGAAGATAAAGAAATACAGCACTACCAGATCTGGAGCAGGATTAAGATACTCCTGAATGAACTTGCAGTTCAATATTGTAGAGAAAACAACCTTTCACTATGGTCTCAGTTTACCTTTGATCAAGCTGTAAGATATAACGAACTGTCTCTTACAGAGAAGCTCACAGTTCTTGAGGCATCTCTACAGTTCATTATGCACAGTAGCACTGAAGATGCTAAAGATGATGAAGATCAGCCGCTTGGTTGGGAGAAGAAGTACGACTTTTTCTTGGGTTTGGTTGAGCAGCTTCATGCCACAAGTCCAACTTTGGCGGAACACATTTTATTAAATGTGCTTGACACAATCTCAGAGCTTTCACCACAAAGTAGGGACATTTTGGGTCAGATGTTGTTCAACAGAATCTGGACACCTACAGAAATAATGCTCTTACTTTGCAGAAGTCCAGCTATCAATTGCCATCAACTCGATTCAGTTCTCCACACAGCACAAACCTACCACCTGGACTGCATCCTCGTTATCTCTGCTCTTATGAATGAAAACCCTTTAAACTTTCTTCTAGAACAAATAAAAAACGACAAGGAAAAAGATGCTGATACAATTGTGAAGGAACTTCATGAAGCAAACTGCCCAGAGAAAGTCTTGGTGCTGCTGAAGGATGTTCTTAGATACATGGAGTCGGAACTCCCAAAACTAGGAACCAAGGAACAAATTACTGAATTGAAAGGAAAGATAAGATCTCTTAATTTTACAAACCTAGATATCAACCTTTTGAAAGACGTATTAATTGGGATGTCAATAGCAGTGCAAGAGTGCTCAACAATCATCACAAAAGACGATATGAAAATTGAAGGCTATTTTCCGAGACTTACACAGCTAGCATCATTGCTTTTGCTTCTTCTGACAGAAAATAAAGGATGTCTCCTAGAGATTGGCACAGGTGAGGGCAAGTCCTGTATCTTAGCCATGTTTGCAACAATTCTGGCTATTCGTGGAACAAAAGTGGACATTGTGACAAGCTCTCCAGTTCTCGCCCTACGAGACCAAGAAGAGTGGAAGAAGTTTTTTGAAATGTTTGGTGTCACCTCATCTGTAGTACCCCCACGTAACTCAAGTGCCTATTCACCAGAGGAACAAGAGGAACGTCTTAAAGATGCTTACAGGCAGCAAATAGTATACGGCACAGTGGGAGCCTTTGCAGCAGACACACTTAAACAGGAATTTGAGAGGAGGGCTACTCGCGGTAAAAGGCAGTTTGAGCTTGTAATAGTGGATGAAGTGGACTATATGACCTTGGACAATGGAGTTCAAGTAACATTCTTGTCTCATGAATCTAGTGGATTTAGGCATGTGGAGCAAGTTCTTTCCAACATATGGACCATGATATCTAGTTGCCAACCAATTGAAATGCTTGAAACAGGAGAGGTAAAATGGGCCACAAGGATACAACACTTTCATAAAGCCACAACGGCAGCCATTATGGGACTAGAAACATCTGAGAACTTTTCTGCAAATGAGATCTTGTTGCCCGGAGTCACTTTGGGATTCTACACCCACGAAGATATTGAAATGATACATCAAGCTGAGAGTAAGAAAGAAAATGAAGGTGATGGGAATGAGGACAGAATGTCCACAGCACTGTCTGAAGTCATGAAAAAACTTGGAGTTTTACAACAGTACGATCTCTTGGGTATATTTGAGGAGGTCTTGGAAAACACTGTGGTTTTTAAGTGCTATTCTTTAGAGAACAAGAAAGCCAAATGTTTTGAAGCTCAGGAAAAACAAGGTGACCTTAAAGTTGAAATGCTACTGCTGGAAGGAGGACTGGCATGTGAAATTATGTCTGAGAAACTGCTCATTGATGCAACTGTAAGCACAATAAAGTCATCTATCAAGTTCTCAGATAACCTCCAGACAGCCAAACAATCCAACAACTTCATTATCATCCCTGTTTTCTTGAAAAGCTACGTTGAGAATCAGTTACCGGTGTTTGTCAAGAATGCACTAAAGGCTGTTGAGATGACGCGTGGCAGAGAATACATGATCGACACCTCGCCGGCTGCTGAAAGAGACATCGCCAACAGTCAAGACAGAGACAAGTATAATGCAGTAATTCCAGTTGACTTCAAAGCGAGCGGTGTGCTGGAGAAAAACAAGAAGTGGGGTAATGGTCTGCAACAATTTTTAGAGTTCAAGCACCAACTTGCAATTTCACCGTTATCCAATGTGACAAATTACTTGTCAAATTTCCATTATTTTAAAAGGTACCTCAGCGGGAGAGGTATATTTGGTGTTTCTGGTACATTAGGAGGTAAAGCAGATCAGGACTTTCTGGCAAAACACTATAAAGCAACAAGCTACATTGTACCTGCACATCGTCATAAAAGGGTGGTGGAGCTTCCAGTCATCCAGGTGAAAGGTGGAAATCACCAATGGATCCAGACTATTTGTGAAACTTCATGGAAAGTAGCAGAGAGAGGACAAGTTGTCTTGGTAATTTGCGAAGATGTTAAAACAGCAGATGAACTCAGATATAAAACACAACATAAAAGCAGATTTAAGGCAGAACAGATTACTCTGTATACAATCAGTGAGAAGCACAACATTGAAAGAGAGAAATTCTGTGCAGGCAGAATCATCATTGCTACAAATCTCGGAGGACGAGGGACAGACATAAAGGTTGATGAAAGTGTGAATAAGTGTGGTGGTCTTTTTGTTCTTCTTACTCATTTTCCACACAACCGAAGAGTTGAGAAACAAATATTTGGTCGTACGTCTCGAAAAGGCAATCCGGGGATGGTCCAGATGGTTTTGAACTGTGATCATCTCGCACCCGCTTACCAAGGTCAGTCTGTAGAAATCATGCGCCAGCTAAGAGAGGATTATGAAATTAAACGAATCCAAGACATGGAAAGTGATGAGCTGGTTGAGATAAACTTAAAGGAAAATCTGTTCTCCGGGTTTTGTAAATTGCTGAAAGACTTAGATGGGCATTACTCAGAGAAAGAAAAACTGGATCCCATGCAAATGCAGCTCAATGATATTCCTGATTGCTTTAAACATCATCAGCCTAAGTTTGATTATCAGCCTGCCATCAATGCTTTGAAAGAATCTTGGGCCTTGTGGTTAACCCTTCATGAGGATCACATCAATAGGCATGATGACTTCGGACAGCTTGAAGCAGACCTAATCAGGACAATAAATGAAACAAGTGGAAAGCTGCTGCGAGGGGAATGTGATAATTTCTATGATCACGTCAAACAGGCAATTGTTAGAACTGAACTACACTGCCGTGAAAAATCCAAAAATGATTATGGAGCTAAATCCTGTTGGCAAAAAGTTGCAAATGCTGACCCACACTACAGGGCTGTGGCACTGTATAACCAGGCGTACATCACTATTAACCTTGGTAAAGGTAACTATAAAGCAGATGCTATGAACATGCTGAAAGACGCAAAGAAATCCATTGACGTCTACATCTCAGATGTCTCAAACACAATGGTCTCATGTAACTTATCAGTCACTGGAAACAAAGATCAGAGCACAGAGAGCAACAACTTTCAGAGTCAAATGGAGGCCAGAATGAACATCTTTAAGTCTTGGATGACATACATTGATAATGCATTGATTAAACTTAAAGAGCTAGAAAAAGATGACAGTGATGCCATTACAGAGGACTGTTCAGTCTACATGCTGTCCGAAAAAAAGAACTTCATCATCACTAATGAGCTGAGATCCTTATACGACTATGGCCTCGGTGTTGTTTTTGAGGTGAAAAAGAAGCCCAAGTTTTGCATAGATGCTTTGATATGTCTCATACTCGGCGTGGTACAGGTTCTTGCTGGGTTCCTTGTTTGCGCGCTGACACTTGGAACAGCTACCCAGTTTGGATTGGGCCTGATTTCAGAAGGAGTGTCTGACATGTTCAGTGGAATAGAGGGGATGATAAAGGGTTCATTCGATTGGGCGTCATGGGCAATATCTAAGAGTATCAGCATTGGGCTTTCTTTGATAACGGCTGGCTTTAGCAACATCAAGAAAGCAGTTACCTCAGTGTTTAAAGTGACAAAAAGTCTCCTCAATGGAACAAAATCTTTTTCTTCTGTTGCATCTGAATTCATCAAATCAGGAAAGGCAATGTTTACTTCATTCAAAGGAGGCGTTCAGTCTGGTTTATCATCTGTCAGTAAAGAATCTTTTAAATCTGCGATGAAAAACATGACATCATCTACAGTGCTTAAACAGAACTTCAAATCTGCAACAAAATATGCAGTCCAGGAAATCGGAAAACAGTCTGTGCTCACTGCCATGAACTACGCAATGGATAAAGCACTTCAGGAAGTCTTTAAGAAGATTTTACAAAGCTGCTTTGAGAATGTTGTTACTTCATCGGTGAAGCAGAGCAGTAAACTCGATCAGGCTCTTGTGGAGTTTATCAGCTCAGGCATTCCGAAAGCTGCATTGAAAAAAGAGAATTTCAAGTTTGACCAGGCTTATGAGAAGCAAATAAAAAAAACAGTTGGTATGCTCTGTGAAGTGGTAATTCCTGACCTGATACTGGACTGTACCACAGCACAGGATGTTATCAGCAAACTCTCTGAGGTGTGTGAAAAAGCAGAAGAGCTTATGAATAAAGCCAAACTGTCAGGAGTGTACGAAATGACAAAGCTGGCTCTGAAAGTAGCTGAGTGCTCAGCAGGTCTTACTCAAATATTGGGTGCCATACCAACAGAAGAGATAATACAACAGAAATTTGTTCCTGAATTATTGGAGAACATCAGTGAGCTTCAGAATGAAATGACAAAATATGACCAAGATGGACAACACAATTTACATGATGTACAGCGCCTTAAAGGTGAACTTCTACAGACTATCGCCCAGAAGGTGTCTGACCAATTCATCAGTTCCTGCTCTGAACATATATCTTCTTTAATGACAAGCACATTTAAAAGTCATTTGAACAGTGCTGCAGGAAAGGCGCTGGACCACGTCATGCACAGACATAAAACTCAGCGCTTCTTTGATGACCAGAGGGAAAAACACAACAAGAGATCTGCGAGCCACAAGGAAGTGGAACAGCTGTCAGATGAGGACAAAACAGAGCTAAAGCAGTATACAGAAGATATGTGCAAAGCTGATCAGCCTACTACAGCCCTCGATGTGTACGTGCTCACAAAAAGCAACCTGCTCGGTGGAAAAGGAATTGAACTCACTGTCGTTGATGAAAATGGAAAACAGCTCACTGTGGAACGTTACTCAGGAACCAACAAATCAGCAGGCGATATAAAATTGAGATTAACCAAACCTGCAAAATCCATACATCCATCACAGTAAGTTTAATCATAAGAGCATTACATAGCTCACATATAATAAATACATTTCATTGTTAATGCTTACGAACTTTGAGTACTGAATGTAGTTACTTTTCATTTTAAAACAGAGCTGATACAGAGCTGTACAGTGGGCGTTTTGACATTGTACAGGATGATGACAGGATAGTCAGTGTTAACTCGGATCATCAGAATGCTCTTTATCATGCTGTAGCACAAGCAACTGGCAGCGAGACAAAGGACCTAAATGTGGAAGCTTTGATGCTACGTAAAAAAGTGAAAAATGAGGTGAGTAAACTTAGTTTATGGCTCTGATTTCTTCATGTAACCGTGTGCCCCTCCTGAGTGCCAGATTTTAGTTCTAGATCTACTCATATTTACTGATGTACTGAAATCACTGGATCAGGATTGGGAAAGGTCCACGAGCAGGGGCTCAAACCTGGGATGCCCATAGCACAACGGTGCTATATGTTGGCACAGTGCCCACGAGGCTATCAGTGCTGATGTGAATCTGATTTTTAACACCAGGTGTTCATCACTAATGCGCAATCATTACTTAATTAATCAGTTAATTATCTCATTCACTGCAGTTGCTTCGCTCTGTAGATTGGACCCATATAGACACTGAGTAGTGTTTATTGAACAGAGGAGTTTGCAGTGTATCACATCGTTACTTGAATCTCCAAGGGGATTAATTACTAACATACTAACATAGGGTGTCCTCTGGGTACTCTGGTTTCCTTCCCCAGTCTAAAGACATGCGATGCAGGTTGATCAGTGTCTCTAAATTATCCGTAGTGTGTAATGTATATGTGATTGTGCTCTGCACCCCACTTTGTAACCCAAGTGTCCTGGGATAGGTTCCAGGCTTCCTGCGAACCTGTGTAGAGTAAGTGGTACAGAAAATGGATGGATGAAAACTCAATTCCCGGCCAATCAGTGTACAGTGTTACTCAGTCTTCTGCACATGTGATGAGATGATCAGGATTATGTTTAATCTGTAATTTTCTCACTAGATCCAGACAAACCTTGAGTTGTACACACCCCTGCTTATTCTCCAGAGAGGATACGACTTCTGTCATAAAAACCCCTGTAAATACAGCATAACTGGAGGAAGTATAAAGAAGACCGACGTTGCTCTGCAGAAATACTTACAGAGTGTTAAATTCATCAGAAGTGGTGAACGAATCCTCATCAAAATGTACCATCTTGGATTTGTTGGTGAATATAAAAGGTAAAGAATCTGATTGCTGAAGGTGATTTCTGTTATTTAGACACAACACAACACCAGTGTGTATGGAGATCCACAAAAGAAAGAGGATTCACCTGATACGCCAAAAGATAATAATGATTTATGTATTTAAAAATAGTATGCATAACCAAGAGTGTCATGTGTCCATTTATTTGATTCCATACAGCAACAGAAGCTAGAGGAAGCTCACCTGTGCTCTAAATTAGCTAACTAGCTCAAATAAGCATATTTCATGCTCATTTAATTATTTTAAATTCTCATTCTCTCTGCGCAGTGTTGTAAGTGCTCGGAGGTCCAGTAAGAACACCACAGGGACACTTAACACAAGCCACATTCCACCGAAGGACTCCATCAGACTTGCTGCGTCTGTCATAGATAACCCAAACTCAGTGAGTGAGCTTAAAAATAAAAACCTGCCGCTTTATAAACTAATCAACAGCATAAAGACTGACAATAATGGATGGAACCTGATAGCCATGGAGGTTCTGGGACAAGATCACAGACGAGCTCTAACTACGGGCCCAAGCAGCCGCTCACAGACGGCCAGGTAACATTCACATCCATTGTGTTAATGGTTATGTGTGAAATTCTCATGCAAGTCAACTATACAGAATTCCAATTAACAGTACAGGAATTTGTAGTAATACTAAACACTGAACATTTACAGTTTTACAAATGTTAAGCAGCTGAGTGTTTATTTTATAAATCTGCTTTTAACATTTCTTCCTTTTTTCAGGAAACTTCTAGCAGACACCATAATTAGTGGAGACGTGGAGCTTCTGCTGAAACGCTGCATGATTCTACATCACCCGCTCACCTCACAAAAGCTGAGAGAAGCTCTAGGTAAGAAACTCATCCTGCGAAACACATGATCTACCCTCCAGCAGATACTGTGATTGTCAAGGTGTTTGTGGTAGACACGGTAATGCAGCAGCTACTGGAATATTTCGGTTGTTTCACCACATTACTTTTGATTATTTTAATAAAAAAAAAAAAAAACAATGACGGTAGCTCTGACTGCATAGAACAGCTTGTGCACAGCAGACACTCCACTGATAATAAACAGATTAAAATCTTGTGTAATCTGTTTTATGATGAAATGTGACAAATTAGAGAGATTAAAGAGTTTGAGCAATATACACAAGATATGAAATATAAGGCATGCGTGACAGAACTGATAGTCTAAGAGTAAAAGAGCTGCAGTGTTGCTGCACTAAATAATATGCTTGCGTGTAATTCCAGGTGAAGGCATTCCCTTTCAGTGCCACATTTTGTCCGATGAAGGTATCCAAGGCTACTACAAAGCAGGATACAGAAACCTGGTGTCAGAGTACAGCCGCATGGGAATCCTGGATCAGAACCTGTGTGAGCGTCTGGACGAGTGGGTGACTCAGGACCAGCACGAGGACACTAACACTGCAGAGTACAGCCAGGTTCTGCAGGGGTTAAAGTGTTAGTGAACAAGTTCTCTTCAGCGCCTTATGATAAATATGATGGTGATGAATACAATGACTACAGAAAGCAGAGATTTATTAATCTCTGAAATTGCATTCACGGCAAAAAAATAATAATAATAATAGCAAGGTAAAGATAAATTGTTTTGTTGGTAGATCAGTTTGGTCTTTTTAAGGTTTTTTTATTTGTTGTTGTTGTTTTTAAAAAGGACCATAAAATAAGCATTTAAAACTTAAAATCAGTAAAGGAATCTAGAAATACTGTGTTCTGTAGAAAAAAAATCTAGTTTTTTTTTTTTTAGTTAGTAAGGTTTGCATGATGATGTTCTGTGTGTGTTTGGGGTTTAAGCATTTAGAAAATCAGGGTTATTCCACAAATTGTGAATTTAAATCTGAACATAAGAATATTGTTTTGGGTTGTGGTTAAATTTCAAATGCATGCAACAGGAATATAAAAAAAAAAACAAATATCTACCCTCCATTAATTATCTGTAGTGAATAAAAAAAAGAAACATGCTTCAAGCTCCTCTCTGATTAAAAGTTATAAAAACACTGTGAAATCAATAAAAATGTGTACTGATTTTATAATCACATATCTCTTCATAATCCATTAAATGAATCTCCATTATATTTTTTGTTACTGATCTGCATGATTCTGGTGAATGGCTTTGTACTTGTAACTGATCGCATTTTCTGAAAATGTGCCAATAAAGTTAAATTTTATTTTTGTTTCTATTTCATTCTTAGATGAGATAATCACTCATTATCATATAATCAACAGGGAAAATGGGACCGAGATAAATGTTATTGTTATTGACTTTTAGATGTTTAAATGAAAAATCACTCTACAGTCAATGTGTATAAATGCTTGTTACAAATATAATAAAATGCTGAAAACTTGCATCATCAAAATGTTGGAGTTTTTGCTGATGTGAAAAAGTGATCCTGGAGCACACAGCATTTCCAGACGCATGTTACAAACTGTTCATACTGTAAAATAAACTGTCCTTCCAAAGTGTCGTACTAGACTCAGATCAGATATTGTGATTTGTGAAATATTTCATAATGCTCAGCGAGGCAGAGAAAGACATTTGTCTTCCTCCTAAAAGAGTAGAGGTGATCTCAGGGGCGTGTCCAGGATTTTATATTTGGGGTGGCAAAGAGGGGGCAAGAGCAGAATGAGGGGTGGCAAATATAGATCAGTTTTTGTACTCTCCATATACTCTATTCCCTAACACCTGCTCCTGGGGAGTAACTAGTTACATGTGATGGAATTACGTGATTTAATTACAAAATAAATGTAAGTGCAATCTGTTACAAATTACAGTTACTTGTGAAAATGTAAACAATTACAAAGGGGGTTACATTTGATTTTTTTTCCACATAAACATGCACATACAGATTTGGTTGATTTATTTCTTAATTACATTGATGGCTCTAAAATACGAGGCACCAATGTTTTAGGAGTTTAGTACACAGAATAAGATGCATGCTTGTTCAATAACCGTTTTATTTTCTATTTGGGTTTATGCATATGCTTTAAGATGAACAGTTTTTTCCTCCCGAAGGCATTGTTAGATGCCAGTGTTTCCTGTCATAGCTGTGAAAAGATTTGATTTTAAATACATTATCATAGCTATCAAACTATTTCTTGTTATGATCTCAAACCTGTATTTAACCAGAATGATCAGAATTTAATCAGAATCAGATTGATCTCAAAGTTAAAAAAAAGGTGCTAAAATCTGATTTTGGCTGTGGTTTAAAATTAAATGATTATAATCTTAATTTAAGTGATGAAGGCTTTTGAAAGTCTGCCAATAATCAGTGTTGAGTTCTACTGTAAGCTTAACCCTGCCTGCTTTAAATGATTCAAAATGATTAACAGTTGAAAATATTTTACATTTACATTACTTTAATAAAGCAATTGAAATAGTTACACTACTTATTACATTTTAAATAGGGTAACCTGTAAACTGTAACCTATTACCTTCCCAGCACTGTCTAACAGTAATCTTCTGCATATCAATGGTGAAAAGTGTCAAAGATTCATGTATTCACTTGCCGTTTCCACTCACTTATGTATATAAATATGTTATTTTCACCTTTATTTTTTTTTATTTATAATCAGACATTAGAAAATCACTATTATGACATTTTTAAAAATACTTTTTGTCAAAGTTCAGCACTGTTTTGTACTGAAGTATGAAGAGTTTAATTTTCTGCAAAATGTGAGTTGAGCTGTCCTTATTTTAATGCATTAACTGTCTATAACAGTAATGTCAAAGCATGAGTGATTTATGTAGCTATGGTTCCGTAATAATATTTTGAGCTTATTTAAAATTCTAAACAACAACAACAACAACAAAACTTATTTGTTTATCTTTTGATTATTTAAAAACTTTTATTAAAGAAATATGTAAAATGTTGCTCATCAGAATCATACATTAGGTGGACATCCAAAACGTTGATTCTACCGCCGCTCGTACCGCCGAGGCGTCTGCAAAGTGCATTTGCAGCTTTTGACCGCTGAGTGGCGCTTTAATCACAAGTTTTCAAACAAGCGCATCAAAGCACATTTTCGCAAATAGACGTCAGCTTTGCCTCACCGATGTGTTATATTTGACTGCAGTCGGGGAAAATGAAAGAAAACATATTTAATATTTGCAGATGAAAGTTTAGTCCTTATGAAGATATGTGCATTTCTTAGAACGAATTCAAGCAGGATAAATGTCAAGCCTATGAGCCTGTGCGTATATTTGCTCTACACCATTTTAGATTAGACACATTTAAATAGTGTGCAGTATTATTTATATAATATGAATTATGTGTTATATTATTAAAAAGAAAATGTGGTTTACTTTGCATTGGAGCATTAAAAGTGTATAGCATAGTGAGCTAGGCTTGCGTGTTTTATAAATTAGTTTCTTTATTTTAGTAAAACGTAAGGCACTGTATAATTTCGCTCCCATTATTTAGGCCTAATTAAAACAAGAAACGAATAAATTAAACCTGCACGATTTAACTAAATCATTGAAACTCTAAAGAATGGACTGATTAATAAAATGTCTTCACGTATAAACTCAAGTTCTCTCATTAATCAGCAAAATACACACAATGTAAAAAGAGCTTCATTAATTGACAACTTCAGTGATTTTAAATGGAGTCTTCTTTACCTGCTTTCATATAATTTAAGTAAAGTATAAATAAATAAATAAATAAAATAAATAAAGAAATTTCAGCCGCATTTAAATGCAGGTTTGTATAATATTCCTTAACCTGTTAGCCTGCACCCAGACACCGGCGTCCTCAACTCCCCTTGTTTGCACGGGTCAATATTTACGAATAGATTAAATGAAACGGGACAAATTTAATCTTGACAAACTATATATCATTATAAAGATCTAAGCGTCAAGCATCAACGACAGATTGCTGTTTTTCAATGGAAAGCTTATAAAGAATGTATTTGCTAAATTTGTGTAAGCAGTACACATCAAAACATGAAGACTGAAAACGCAGTATATACCAGATTTGTCGTAATACCGAGTCATAAACACATCCACAGCTGTAAATCCCGGTTTAGTTAGGAAGGAAAGGGTCCACTGAACTACATGTCATAGAGCACTTTTAGTGTAATAACATTGTAATATGGATGATAATTCCTTTGTTTATGGTTCAGTTCTTCGGGGACAGAATTGTTTGTGTCCGTTATGGAATAACTCATGCTCAGAAACTGCGTCTTGGTAGTAAAAAACGGCATGGTTTGGTAGCATACAGTGTCACAAACAGAATAAGATGATCCACAAAAAAAAAGTGAAAGATAGGCGGAAGATTGTTTATTTGAATTCTGGCGCTCTCTCTTGACGGCTCATGATGTGCGCTCTGACGCACCTTTCATCTGATGGAGGCAGAACTTAGTGATCGCCTTTTTCTTTATTTGTTTTATTTTTCAACAGTTTTCATATATGTGTGAGTGTGTTTTATGTTGAATGTGCCTGTATCTTCATGATTACCATCTGTTTGAGCGCAAATCAGCTCGCTATTACTGTGTAATCACGGCTATCAATGTGAACGCCATCTATATAAATAGAGTGTGATTTATTGACTTTATGGCGCATTCATATGATTACCATCTCTATAACTGGCCATCAGCACATCAGCACGTATTTTCATTGTAATTCATTGTAAATGCTGCATTTCTAGCAATCTCAGGATGTTCTGTAATCAGCATACAAAGTTAAATCTTTTTATTTTTCTTATTTTTCTTACTCAAATTATTCTTATTGTATTTTTCTAGTGCCCAAATAAATCACTTATTTGATGTCTAAGTTTCTGTCTAATGTTTTATAATTGAAAAAAATATGCAGTGGTATGTTAATGACTAAAATAGTTTGTAGACCCTTCAATACAGTTAAAGGTAAAGGTAAATATTTTTTTATATTTGGGGGCTGGTGGTGACTAGACATAGTCTCAGAAAAATGGTTGCAGGAATCTAATTTTTTATGGTATCTCCTTCAGATTTGAAATAGAAACTCATGAGACATGTGACTTTCAACCCATTACTTTTCTAGATGGCTCCAGGACTGATTTCATGTATTTTTATATCAAATAAAAAAAAATTCACTGTGGTAAAAAATTTTTCAAGGCATTTCAGTGTCTATAACTTTTAATATTTTTGAGCATTATCAACTCTGGTTGAACAAAAGTATAGCCCAAAGGGTCTTCTTTCCAAAGACACCAAAATTATGTGTGTAACACACTGAAGTAAGGAACTGTTACAATTTTAAGTTAGGTAGGGCACTTTCAGCTGTGAGTCCCATAATGGGGGGTGCTGGTTAAAAGGTTAAAATATCAGTGCAAGATTTGCTCGGCGCACATGATGCTGAGTGCTCGCAGCATTTATTCTTATTTGTCTACATATTTTATCTTCATTACAAATCTTGTTTGGTTTTATTTTGCATAATTGCATGTAAAAAAATTATTTACTTTGTAATGCATATGCAAAATGTCTTTTAAACGAATCAATTCAAAACGAAAGCATTATGTAATCTGTAATGGTTCCATTTCTCTCTAAAGCCGCGTCCATGTGGAGAGAGTCAGCACTGTGAATTTCATCTTGCAGCCGACAAGAAAACATTTGTTTATTAATAAATTAATTAAAATGTCTCCATTTTCACAATTATTAAGCCACTTCTGCCTGTGCTTTGTGGCAAACTTAATGCATGTGCTTGAGCACAGAATATATTAAGGCTCATTATGGATTATAGATGTAAATTTAATATAAACCTGCGATTAGTTGAATAATGACAAATGAACGACTAGTAACTAGAAAAATCTTACGTGGGGGGCAGACCTATTAAATACCCTCTAGACATCTCTGTTAAAGTTTTTAAAGCATTTTATACGCGTTTGCATAAATTCTTCTTTCAGAACGGTCTGTAATGGAGAGACCCAGCTAACAAAAATGAGTTGTCAGAACGTTTTACTAACATTTCCCTTAAGTTATGAAAACGTTATTTCGGAATGTTTTGTACACGTTGAGAACGGCAAGTTGTTTTAATGTATTAAGAACATTTTTTGTGGGGTTTCTGCGAACGTTACAGGAACATTCCATCCTACCATTTTAAAAACGTAACGAAAACTTCATTACTGAATGTTCTTTAAATGTTTAAAATTAGCATTTTTTAAATGTATTAGGAACGTTTTTTCTAGGTTTATGTGAACGTTATAGAAACATTCCATTCTATCATCTTGAAAACGTTATGAAAATGTTTTTAATATCTTCTTTACTGTTCAATAATCTTTCATTAAAATTGATACGCTGTCAAAATGTTTACTTACCTCAACCCTAACTTAAGTTGGCATGAGAACAATTTATTTAAAAAACTATGCAATTACAGCAAAAAAGAAGACAAAAAAAAATATTTATATAAATATAAAAAACATAACATTTAACTAAATTACCCTTACATTTATTTATACTTACGTATTAATAATTTAACACGTATAAACAATAAACACAGGTGATACTTCACAATTTACAATAAGGTTTCATTTGTAACATTAGTTACCTACCCAACATGAACTAACATGACAAATACTTAACATTAACCTTACTTAACTGTAGTTAATATATTAACCTAGTTAATTTCAACATTTACTAATACATTAAGAACAAAAGTTGTGCCTGTTGACATTATTTAATGGATCAGAGCCAACATGAACTAACAAAGAACAGTTGTTGTTTTTTAACCGTATCAAAGAGTAATGAAAATTGTAACAAATGTATTGCTCATTATTTAATTTTAATTTCAACATTTACTAATGTTAACTAATGATACCGTATTGTAAAGATACACCAAAACTTAGTGTTTTGAATAACACATTAGTAAATGGCAGAGTTTTAAAATTAAAACCATTTTGTACTTTTTATTTATTTATCTAATCATTTACTATTACTATTACCATGAATCATTTCTGACTAAAACAATGGGTACTTTTCCTCGGTTGTTGCCCATATTCAAATTACTCAGGATTTATGGTTGCGGTGGTGTAACATGTCTTTCCACATCTTAATCCAGTGACATCTTTGTTTGGGAGCTTTTATTTCTGCACCTGTAAAGAGCAAATAATATACAAGTATCTGTTAGTAAAGGTGTAACGTAATGCATCATTGTGAAATACATTAAATGTATGTTGTAGCAATGTACCTGTTATTTGACAGACTATTTACAGCACTAACTGCAGTGACAGCACAATAAGTGGCTGTGCCCAGCATGATTAATATTTAGTGTGTAGCATGCTTATTAAAGAGAGTTCACCCAAAATATGAAAATCATTTAGTCCCCTTCATACTGTCCATACCTGACAAACTTGTTGGGTTTGATTACCAGCATTCTTTAAAGCACTTTCTTTTGAGTGCTGCAGAGAAACAAAAGTAAGAGGTTTGGTGAAACGTAAAAGACACAGAATTCTGGTTTACTATACATTGAAGTAAATTAATAAACACTTTTCACCAGTCATCGCTATGCAGAAAAATAACAGTGAACCCTGCAATAAAATGCTTGAAAAATACACATTCAGTAGATCCAAAGCTTGCTGTTGATCAGGTATCTTCACTATTCTTCGTTGTTATGAAAATCTTCAATATTCCCTGCAGTTACTGCAAAAAATAACACGGTGAAATGGTCAATGCAAACATTTTACTTGAACTTACTTTCTCATTGTCCCCAAAGCACCTTGCTAGTTCAGTCAGAAGTATAATAAAGATGATTTCACTGTCTTGGACTCCAACCACTGCTCAGTGTTCACAGGTGTCTGAGTAATGTCTGCCATTCCTTCAGCTTCTATTGGTTACTACAAAACATAGAAATATTAAAAGAAATCTGTAGCATGTTAAGAGAAATAATCAGTTACTCCTGTGTATCTTTACATCCTGACTGAAGAAGCATGAACTGTGATGCTGTGTTTGCGTTGTAGTCACGTGAGTTTTCGCAGAGATGAGCATCTGTATAGTCTGCTTATATTTAGCATCTGTAAAAGCAGGACAGAGATATTGCAGATGATCTCAGACAAACTGATGCATATATGACTACGGGACATTCTCATTATAAAAATAGCTGAAACTAGCTAATGCATTTAGTTGAGGTTATTTGAAAACAACGACCCACTTAAACAAATCTTCACTCTTACATACTTTAAGAAATATGGGGGAAAAAATATGTTTTCTTATTGCAACTGCATTAACAAAAATAAGAATGTGGAAGGTAAAAAAACAAACAAACCTTTCTCTTTGTATATGCTGGACCACTATGATTATCATCATCATCTTCCTCGTCTGTTGGTGGGTTGGGTTGCTCGTCAGTTTTCTGCAGAGTAAAAACTCTAGAGTAGACCCACACAACAATTCGATCAAAAATGAAAACTATATCATTTATTTTATTTATTTTTTTTACTTAGGTTTCGCACAAAGCCGCGTTCGCTGCAGTCTCACACTTGAGGTGAAGGTTTGCGAGTTCATTTATGAGCTTATGAGCGCCTGCGCTAGTAAAAGACTAAAAAGAAATGCTCAACGATGCTTACCAGAAGTGTTTTATCGAAATGAGTTCATACATCCATATATCTTGGTAAATAATCCATTGTTTTGTTTGCATCCAAAATGCCCAAACATGGCGCACAGTACTCGCAAGCACAGGTACGAGACTCCGCCCACGCTGCGCGAGTGAAGGTGATACACGTGAGTGTGCAATGAAGTGCGTTCAAAATACATACAAGCAAACGTATATAAGAATGACCTGCTTCACAAAAAAAAAAAATATATAATATTATTAATAATATAAAACAACCTTCCCTACAAAAAACCACTTTTTTTTTTTAAAATTTAACCAAAAACAATTTTTTTTGGACACAAATTCACGACATTAGACGTATAATTAACATTACAAGATACTGTTAAGATCTTAAGCCAAGTTTAAAATAGTTTTATGTTATTTATTGCTATATTAATGTAACCATCTATGACTGAACCGAGTCGAGTCATTGCCAGAAGTGGGCCGGACTCTACAGCCGGACTCGGGTCGGTTACGGTGAACAGGAATCGGGTCAGTGCTTTACAGCCGCATCACAAACACATGCGCGAGAGCGAGCCGCGGGCCACACTCGGCTTGGATAACACTCGCCGATGCCGAGTTTGAGCCGAGGGCCAGCCGAGCTCGGGCCGATTACTACATGCTGTCTGGGACTGGTCACACTCGTAATTTCTGTTCCCATCACTTCTAAAATGAAGGCATTCCAATAATGGTGTTTTAAGAATGTATTTGTTCAACATTATGAAATAACACCATAAACACGTTACAAGAATGTTGTTATGAGAACCTCAGTCAAGTACAAAAAAACACCATAAAGACGTTACAAGAATGTTGTTATGAGAACCTCAGTCAATTAAAAATAACATCATAAAGACGTTACAAGAACGTTGTTATGGGAACGTTTTCCTTCAACATTATGAGAACATCAGTCAAGTAAAAATAACATCATAAAGACGTTACAAGAACGTTGTTATGGGAACGTTTTCGCTCAACATTATGAGAACATCAGTCAAGTAAAAATAACATCATAAAGACGTTACAAGAACGTTGTTATGGGAACGTTTTCGCTCAACATTATGAGAACATCAGTCAAGTAAAAATAACATCATAAAGACATTACAAGAACGTTGTTATGGGAACGTTTTCGCTCAACATTATGAGAACATCAGTCAAGTAAAAATAACATCATAAAGACATTACAAGAACGTTGTTATGAGAACGTTTTCCTTCAACATTATGAGAACATCAGTCAATTTAAAATAACATCATAAAGACGTTACAAGAACGTTGTTATGGGAACGTTTTCCTTCAACATTATGAGAACATCAGTCAATTAAAAATAACATAATAAAGACGTTACAAGAACGTTGTTATGGGAACGTTTTCCTTCAACATTATGAGAACATCAGTCAAGTAAAAATAACATCATAAAGACGTTACAAGAATGTTGTTATGGGACCGTTTTCCCTCAACGTTACGACAATGTATTTTAACTATGAAAACATTATAAGACTGTTCCAGAAACATTATGTCAGGAACGTTTTTTTCTAACATTTACATAACTTTTACATAATATTAGTGAAAGTTATGGGAACGTTCCCTGTTAGCTGGGTTGTAACCTAAATAAATAACTATTCATAAAATCATTTCATTACTGACCTCTGCACTGAATGAAATAACCAGCATTTACATTAACTTGCTATGTTTATTTGAATAACAAAAAAGATAATGTAATTGATCATTTAAAAAATGTGTCTTATAAAAGGTCCTTAAA
Source organism: Cyprinus carpio (assembly GCF_018340385.1). NCBI lineage: Eukaryota > Metazoa > Chordata > Actinopteri > Cypriniformes > Cyprinidae > Cyprinus > Cyprinus carpio. The sequence continues at coordinate 29,417,288 of NC_056600.1, forward strand.
GTATTTCATTTAACTCTGATATGTACATATCCTTTTAAATCTAACTCATTGTGAAGATTATTTTTCAGACACATTGATCTTAGAGGTGGAGAACATGATGGTCAGTAAAGATGATCATGAAAATACCTCAGAAGCCATGAATGTGGATCCAGCCAGTGATTCGCCACCACCCAAATGCCCTCGCCTTCTGTCCCGCTACAAAGCACACAAGAAGCGCGGCTCAGTCCAGGATTCAAGTATTGTAACACAGATAAGCAAATACTTTGATGCCATCCGTTACTCTGATACTGACAATGCACTTGTCTTCTGGGCCAAAAACCATGCTAGATTCCCACAACTCCACAATTTGGCATTGAAGGTGCTGTCAGTCCCTGCCTCCTCTGCACCAGTGGAGAGGGTTTTCAGTAGAGGAGGCATTATAATGAGACCTCATCGTGCACGTTTAGGTCACAGAATGTTGCAATCTCTCATGTTTCTAAAATGCAACCAAACTTTACTTTAAACTGAATTCCATTGATGTAACTTTTGAGGTGTCCTTTTACTCCTCTATTGCAACTACCGTGCAACTATGTGGTTATCCTTGGCCTTGAGCTTGAATTTATGAAGAGTGTTTTGCCACTGCAGTTTTTTTAGGTTTGGCATATGATGAAACTGCGCCCAATTAAACAGTTGTGTATTTTTATGTAGCTTTGAAAACTTATAAAAGCTGACACATTCATTCAAAAGCAAACTTAAATCTGTAAAAGAGAGAAACTTGTGTCTTTAGTTCTTACTGTCGATGATTGTTTCTGAGCATCTACATTTTACATAGACTTACTGTATTCATATTCAGCTTTACTTTTAATGCAGCGGAAAACCCTGGGTGAATGTTTAGATGTTGCTGTATAGATTGACTTTAAAGTTAATGTTTCAACCATTGAATATGTATTTTGGGCATTTTTGCACACTGTAAAAGATGCTGGATATAATTTACTGTTTTTATAGTTTTTGTGCTGTTGTGCAACTACTCATCTATGCATTTATCCATTGCAGTGAGCTTAAATTTATGAAGAGTGTTTTGCCACTGCAGTTTAAGGTTTGGCATATGATGAAACTACTCCCAATTAAATCAACTTTGTACTTTTATAAATCACATGCAGTTAGGCCACTGACTTTCTGACCTCTTTGTATTAAATATCTTTTGTTGCTTTGATTACACATAAAAGCTATAAAAGACTCTTATTTACAATAGTTGTTCCTAAACATCAACATTTCACATAGAATTACTGTGTTCATTACAATGCACAGCTTTTTTTTTACATATTTAGCTATGTGGTTTTGAAAAAAAAAAGGTTTGTTGTTGGTTTAAAAACAACATAACTTTATGTATTGTTTATAAAAGGCGGAGAAAAGTGAAGACTTTAGTGATGAACAATGAATAATTGTTTTACATTCTGTACTAAATGATGGAAGTCACCCAGGAGTATTGAATAAAGATGGTTTGTTTCAGCTTTGAGTGTTTAATATCTAGGTGTTTTTTTTGGGGAATGTGGATCTTTCAGATCAATTTGAGAAGCTCTTTTGATCATGTTTCACATTTTATTGTGTCATTTAGTGTGGGGCACTGGTCTTGGACTTGACTCGGTCTCGCCCTCCCTCGGTCTTGGTCTCGACTTGGTCTCAGCCCCTTAAAGTCTTGGTCTTGTCTCGGTCTCGGGTTAGGTGGTCTTGACTACAACACTACTGCTCAGGCCATAGGGCGCTCGATGGCTAACCTGGTCGTCCTGGAGTGCCACTTGTGGCTTAACCTCACAGAGATCAAGGATGCTGACAGAGCCCAGTTCCTGGATGCGCCGATCTCCCCCAGCGGCCTCTTCGGTCCAGCAATTGAAGGGTTCGCCGAACGCTACATGGAGGCACAGAAGTCGTCCCAGGCGATGCGACACTTCCTGCCAAAACGTGCTTCATCTGCTGCTGCCAGTTGCCCCAAGCAGGTGCCGACTCGTCAGCCTCCCAAGCAAGTGCCCGCTGCTACCGCCGCTGCCCAGCTTGTGAAATCCGAGACTTGACACCGTTCTCGCTCGGCCACCAGATGGTTTCAGTTCCCTAAAGGCATGGGACCCTGGCCCAAGATAGCAGTGGACCCTGCGCCGCCGCCGTCATCCTGATCTACAGGAAAGAAAGAGGAGGGGGCTAAGTCTCGCCGCGGCCGGACCACCCCCCAAACTGCCCCGTGTGTTTTGCCGTCCATCTCCGGGTGTCAACGAAGCTGTTTTTGCTGCAAACGATGGGCCCTTTGTAGCGCCCAGACAGCGAAGCGCTGTTATAGCGCACAAAATAAAAAACACACTCCTTCACAAAAAGAGCAGTTTTCCTCTCATACCACTTACAAGTGCTATGTCCCCCCGCAGCAGACAAACACTCGAGTTAATCCAACCTCTGTCCATCCGGGCCTCACAATGGCAAGCCATTCCCGGGGTGTCAGATTGGGTCATGGGAATAATAAAACACGGCTACTCCCTTTAGTTCGCACGACGACCCCCACGCTTTCGCGGGGTGGTCACCACTTCAGTGCACAACGAGAATGCTCACGTTCTGCGTGCCGAAGTAGAAAATCTGCTGGTGAAGGGAGCTATAGAAGTCATTCCCCCAGTGTACCGCGACTCAGGGTTTTACAGCCGTTACTTTCTAGTTCCCAAGAAAGATGGCGGGCTGCGCCCCATCCTCGATCTAAGACATCTGCACCGCGCCCTCATGAGACGGCGCTTCAGAATGATCACACTGAAACAAATCCTCTCACAAATATGCTCAGGGGATTGGTTCTTTTCACTGGATCTGAAAGACGCTTACTTTCACATCCAGATAGCCCCCCCGTCACAGGCCGTTCTTGAGATTTGCCTTTGAGGGTGTGGCTTACCAATAAAGGGGCCTCCACTTTGGGCTGTCTTTGGCGCCTCGCACGTTTACAAAGTGCATGGATGCAGCTCTCTCCCCTCTCAGGCAGAAGGGAATCCGCATTCTCAATTACCTTAATGACTGGCTAGTTCTAGTTCAGTCAGAGGGGGAGGCATCGAGTTACAGAACCCTGCTCCTCAGCCATCTGGAATGCCTAGGGCTCGGGGTGAATTTTGCCAAGAGTTCGCTGTCACCCAGCCAATGGATATCATTTTTGGGAACAGTGTTAGACTCAGTGACGATGAGGGCAACAATGGTGAAGGAGCACGCCACGGCTCTACGGCGACTCGCGGCCTCTTTCAAAATAGGTGCTTCTCGCCCCCTAAAAACATTCCAAAAGTTGCTGGGCCTTATGGCAGCAGCATCGCCGGTGCTGGAGCTCAGGCTGCTACGTATGCGCCCCCTCCAGTATTGGCTGAAACCGCGTGTTCCACCTCATGCTTGGCGTCACGGACGCCTGAATATCAAGGTGAGTCAGGACTGCATTTCGACCCTGACCCCTTGGAGGAACATTCAATGGATGGAAAGGGGTGCCCTGGTTGGTATGGTTTGCAGAAGGAAAGTGATATCCACAGACACGTCCAACAGAAAGTAGGGCGCGCTGTGCGAAGGGAAACCCGCTTTTGGCCGATGGTCAAAAGAGGAGAGCAGGCTTCACATCAACTGCCTCGAGATGATTGCAGTTCAACGAGCCTGCCAGAGCTTCCTGTCAGACCTAAAGAGCCACCACGTGTTGGTCAGATCAGACAGCATGACAGTGGTGTCTTATATAATTCACCAAGGCGGGCTGTCATCGACGCGACTCTTCAGGCTAACGTCGCGACTGCTGGAATGGACCCAGAGCAACCTGGGGTCCCTGAGAGCAGTGCATCTACCGGGCAAACTGAACAAGGGCGCAGATATGCTGTCGAGAAGTTCCCTCAGAAGAGTGGAGGCTTCACCCGCAGACAGTTCAGAAAATATGGGACGTCTTTGGCAAAGCGGAAATAGACCTCTTCGCCTCAAAAGACAACTCTCATTGTCCAACATATTTTTACAAGATCGAGGACGTGTTGGCCCAGGACTGGCCCAAACGTCTTCTTTACGCCTTTCCTCCGGTTCCTCTGATCCCCCAAGTAATCAGGCGGGTCAGGGATCAGAGATGCAGGGTTCTTCTTGTAGCCCCACTCTGGGAAAATCAGCACTGGATAGCTGATCTGTCACAGATGCTGACTGTGGCCCCATGGTCCGTTCCTCTGAGACGGGACCTCCTTTCTCAGGCGGACGGAATGATTTGGCATCCGCACTCAGAGATGTGGTCTCTGTACCTTTGGCCGCTCGACGGGAACCCACGGGATTCCCTGAGCGTGTGCTAGACACAATTTCACAGGCTAGAGCTCTGTCTACACGACGCCTCTATGCCTCCAAATGGTCTGTGTTCTCCACATGGTGCTCAGACCATGGCGAAAACCCGACCTCCTGTGACGTATCAGTGATACTGTCATTTTTACAAGAGCCCCCTCCACGCTCAAGGTCTACGTAGCGACTATAGCGGCGTCACATGCCCCTATAGCAGGCCAGTCGGTGGGTAGAAACGACTTAGTCGTCCGATTTATGAGAGGTGCCAGAAGGCTTAATCCGCTTCGCCCTCCCACTGTCCCTTCATGGGACCTGCCCACAGTACTGAGAGCCCTAAAGAGGGCCCCCTTTGAACCGCTACAATCCATAGGCCTTAAGGCCCTGTCGCTAAAGACCACTCTGCTGTTGGCACTAGCGATCTTTTAAGCATGTGGGTGATTTGCAAGCACTCTCGATAAGCCCTAATTGCCTAGAATTCGGGCCTAATGACTCGAAGGTCATCCTGAATCCAAGGCATGGCTATGTACCAAAGATGCTCTCCACACCTTTCAGAGCACAAGTGGTCACTCTCTCTGCGTTACAAAACACAGAGGATGATCGAGAGCTGAATCTGCTTTGCCCAGTGATGCTCTAAAAGTCTACATAGAGCATTCTGTGCCGATAAGGCAATCAGAGCAGCTCTTTATATGCTTTGGAAAACACACCAGAGGGCTACCGGTTTCAAAGCAAAGGCTTTCTAAGTGGATTGTGGACGCAATCCAGCTAGCCTACTCTTCTTTGGGCCTGCAAAGCCCAATTGGAGTAAGAGCCCATTCGACGAGAACAGTGTCTTCGTCCTGGGCATGGTCTAGTGTTGTGACTATCGCAGAAATTTCTGCGGCGGCTGGTTGGAACTCGCCGTCCACATTTGCTAGATTTTATAATCTAGACGTCCCGGCACTTCATGCTAGGGTACTTTCTATCTGAAGGTCACCTTTTTTGTTCCTCATTCACATGTTCTTGGCCATTCTTTGCCCAAGACTCAAACTCTGCTCATATGCACTCGGTCTCCTTGGTACTGAGGCGATACGAACACGGGATGATCAAGCTAGGCCAGACATAACCTCATTGAGCTTATTCTGCTCCTAGTTGCTATTATCATATCTTGGTATCATAAATCAAGTATGATAGCGTTGGTCGTCCCCCCTTCTTAGCACGGCGTGATTGAACTGGGTTCCCATAGCGTCTTTGACGCAATACAAGTGGAGTATTGAAAGGAAACGTACTCGGTTAATAACGTAACCTCGGTTCCATGAACTACGGAAACGAGTACTGCGTTCCTTGCCATGCTAAAAGGCTGCACGACTTAGTCGTCGCTTCAGTGGAAGTAACCTGAATTCCTGTGGCGAAGCGGCCAATATATAGCCAGATCCCCCACCCATTTCGCTGCCATAGGTTCATGCAGCACCACTGCCGAGCCATTGGTTGTGCAGTTTCACTGCGTGATTGAATAAGGTTTCAGTTCAGGAGAAAAAAGGGGTTTTTCCCATAGCGTCTTCGATGCAGTACTTGTATTTCAGGGAACCGAGGTTACATTAGTAACCGAGTACGTTTTCTTACATTTTTAAACTTTTAGTTTTACAAATCATAATATTAAAATAATACTTACAGCTTTGAAGTTCTATAAAAAATGTGAATCACTTAAAAGCCCTTAAAAAGTGCATGAATATCAAAAAGGTTGTACAAAGCCTGAGATGAAGTAAAGTAAAGTGATGTGACATACAGCCGAGTATGGTGAACCATACTCAGAATTTGTGCTCTGCATTTAACCCAGATATATCTTCTAATCTATATATATATACAATAATATATAAGACCTATATCTTTGTTGATCTCCTCCTTTTTGTGCAGATAATCCTTTCCCGTTGCCATGGCATCCTCCGGTGATGGGTAGTGTTCCCTAAATCTGTGGAATATGTTGCTGTATTTGTTTTGGCATGACTCCCAATCGACATTTTCAGCCACCATGGCATCCTTGTAATCATTAGTTACTTTGAGTAACAATTCCACCTCATCATCTGTCTACACAAAGATGTCCTTGCTTTTCCTCGCCATCATGCTCATTGTTGAACCTGCCAGTGACTAGCAACCGACTTCTTGTTTACACTTTTACGCGCATGACCAGTGTGCATGAATGGTCATGTGACATGCATTTTCGGTTATGTAGTGTAGACGGAGATCGTTTCTGAAACGCAGCTGAAACGCCAGTGTAAACGCGGATCGTTTTAATTCTAAAATGCCATTTTAAAATGAAAATGCTCTAGTGTAAATGGCGACTCAGATGTGGGGAGTAAATGACGACTTCTATGTTCATTATTACATCCAACAACAAAACACCTCAATCGCTTAGGAGACATTCTTGTCTACATCTGCTCCGCCGGTGAAACAAGGGCGGACTGATGACAGCACACTCGTGGCGGAGCTAAGGTAAGACAGCACTGACAATCAACAATCGTGGGAAGGGACTGAGTCTGTGTGACGTCACACAGAGAAGAAGCTGAGAACAGCTTGATTTAAGAAAAGGGGATATGATTTATAGGGATTTAAAAAAAACACTGGGTGGATTTGTTTCATTGAAATGTGTGTGTACACATCCACCTGATAGTTCAAACATGTAGAAGTGAATTTTGCATCCAACACCCCCTTTAACAAAATAAGAAGCATAACAATTACACTTTGTTTTACTTATTTACAACTGACTTAATCTATTTCACATTATAGATGTGTATATAAACCATAAGACAAAATAGTAGCTGAATTTATGACTGTACAAACAATACAATCGCATTGATCTGTGGCTGATTTTCATGATTTGTGATAGTTGTTTATTAGGACTGAAATTATTAGTTGACATTATCATCAGAGTCAACAATAAAAAAAAAAACTGTCTTAAGAATATTTTTTTGGTCAAACAGTCTTTTGATCTCTCATGACCTGATTGTAAGGGCCTGCGATGACACAGTTTAATCAGTGGAGGGCTGACACACAAGGCTGTAATTCAGCTTTGAGAATGAAAACCAACCTGTTTGTGTCTCAGTATCTTCATGTTTGACTCTGAATGTTTCTTCAATCTTCACGTCTTCACGCTCCTCTTTAATAAACACCATCTTTATAATACTGTATCACAGTTGCTTTACCAGCAGTTTTTCTGTGTTTAAGATGAGAGTAATATTAATAATAATAATAAAAACTAAATCTCTGGGTACATCTCAGTCAGTTTCCTAGAAAGCTAGTTATAAGCTATTAACTAGAACCGTTAATGATTAAAACATTAACAGAACATCTCAATGACACTAATAATTATTAACTGTAATTAGCTATTAATGTTAAGATTAAAGTTATATAATAACAGTCTTTACTAGTTCTGAACACACAACAAGTCAAAAAATCAAAGGCAGTAGCTTTATTTTAAATGCACACGCAAAAATTTGCTTAAAAAGAAACACTGGCCCCCCCCCCCCCCCCCCCCCCCCATCAGTAATGCATGGGCAACAAGACAAAATATTAAGGCAATAAATGAAGTTAGTGAAGTGACATACAGCCATGTATGGTGACCCATACTCAGAATTCGTGCTCTGCATTTAACCCATCCAAAGCAGTGAACACACACACACAGCAGTGAACACACACACACACTGTGAACACACACCCGGAGCAGTGGGTATCATTTATGCTGGGGCGCCCGGGGAGCAGTTGAGGGATCTGTGTCTTGCTCAAGGGCACCCCAGTCGTGGTATTGCTGGCCCGAGACTCAAACCCACAACCTTAGGGTTAGGAGTCAAACTCTCTAACAACTAGGCCACGACTTCCCCTTGTATATACTGTTCCCCTGGTATATCCCCTGGAAGGCTGGTATATACTATTATCAGCATATGTTGAGGTAGATTCAGTTTTTGCTTTCACTTCAGTGAATAATTGACTCTGGTTTGAGGCTCATTCAGAGTTTGCAGATTGCCTGCGTGTTGTTTATGTATTGACTGCATTTTCTTTATCACAAACTCTACTAACTAGTTAAATGAGGAAGAGAATAAACAAGTAAATGCGTACAAAGTCTAAACATTTACGATGAACTGATTCACTCTATACGGAGCGAAATGAGACTTGCCTTTTCTGTTTCTCATGTTACTCATTCACTCACAAAAAATAATATAAATAACACTGGATTGGATAGCATTGCAATTTTACATTCAAAAATTAAATCATTCATTTTACAGTTATTGTAAGAACTATAAAATTTTCTGGACGGTGTCCATAGATTTAAACACTTTAAAATGATTTAAAACAATCTTTCTTCAGCCGAATCACAACAGAGCAGGAGCATGCCAATGACATCATATCAGTTTACCAAAATAAAAGTCCCATTCCCACGCTAAAAGCACGCACAGAAATATACGTACATACAAAAATATGCTTACATAGAGAATTGATCTAAAACAACAATGATTGCAACAATAATAATAAATATTTACAAAGAAGACAGTATATATTAAAAATGTAACAATAATACAGTTTCAAATAATGCAATTATCACGCAATATCTAAGTAAACATTTGGATAAAAGTGTCTGCTAATTAAATAAATGTGATTGAAAACACATTTGATAGTTTATATATTATTTATATATTGCTACTATTATATTATTCCTCTGTTATCTTATCTGTTTGTGTTTTGGTATTCAGTATATGGCTTATGAGAATGTGTATAATGACATGGCTACTATAATTTAAGCATGGCTCATGGGGACACTTCCTGTGTAGTAGGAGTAGGTTTAGTTTAAGGGGCCACAAAATACATTTTGTACAGTAGAAAAACCATTATGCTTTTGAAGTGTCCCTGTAAACCACATACGCAAGAATGAGTGAGTGAGTGTGTGTGTGTGTGTTAGTTCATGTTTCCTTTGTCTTAGTTCATCAGTTGGCCAGTTGGGTGGGCTTTCAAACTGTTCAGTGCAGTGCAAGCGTTCTTACTCCGCCAATGTATTAAATATGCGTTCTTGAAAGCGCACAGTTTTCTAACGTATTTACTTTAACTTTTTTGGTAATATCAATGTTATGATGTTTCAGATGAGTCCGAAATTACAAAAACATACATATATTTAATTGTTTGATCAAAATTATTGCTAGGGACAGTTTGGTAGTCACATGTCCCTGGCGTCATCCCTAATTATATGCCCCTGTTTACCCCTGTGTTATGGGGACAAAATGTCTCCACAAAGATGGCAATATCCAAAATCCTTGCTGGGATATTTTTTGGTCCCCATGAGGAAACAAGCTTATAAATCATACATAATGGGTGTTTTGTTTTTTTTGTTTTTTTGAGAATCTAAAAATGCCTGTAGTTTTCTGTAAGGGGTAGTTTTAGGGGTAGGGTTGGTGTAGGGCGATAGAAAATACAGTTTGCACAGTATAAAAATCATTACATTTACATTACATTTACATTTAATCATTTAGCAGACGCTTTTATCCAAAGCGACTTACAAATGAGAACAGTAGAAACAATCAGATCAACGAGAAAACAACAACGGTATACAAGTGCTATGACAAGTCTCAGTTAGTCTAGTACAGAACACGTAGCCAGGGTTTTTTTTTTTTTTTTTGGAATATGATAGAAAAGAAAAAGAAAAAAGGTAAGTACTAGTATTAGTTGGTTAAGTGCAGGCGAAAAAGATGAGTCTTTAGATGTTTTTTGAAAATGAGTAAAGACTCAGCTGATCGAATTGAGATCGGGAGGTCATTCCACCAGCTGGGAGCAGTCCAGGAAAAAGTCTGTGAGAGTGATTTTGAACCTCTTTGGGATGGCACCACAAGGCGTCGTTCACTTGCAGAGCGCAAACTTCTGGAGAGTGCATAAGATTGAACTAGTGAGTTTAGGTAAGTTGGCGCCGTGCCAGTGGTCGTTTTGTAGGCAAGCATCAGTACCTTGAATTTGATGCGAGCGGTTACTGGTAGCCAGTGTAACCTGATGAGGAGAGGAGTAACATGGGCTGTTTTCGGCTCATTGAAGACAACCCTCGCTGCTGCATTCTGGATCAGTTGTAGAGGCTTGATAGTACATGCAGGAAGGCCCGCCAGGAGAGCATTGCAATAGTCCAGTTTGGAGAGAACAAGAGCTTGGACAAGAAGTTGGGTGGATTGCTCTGACAGGAAGGGTCTAATCTTCCTAATGTTGAATAAGGCAAATCTACAGGACCGGGTCGTTGTAGCAATATGGTCTGTGAAGCTTAACTGATGATCCATCACAACTCCTAGGTTTCTGGCTGTCCTGGAAGGAGTTATGGTTGACGAACCCAGCTGTATAGAGAAGTTGTGATGAAACGATGGGTTAGTTGGAACCACCAGCAGTTCAGTCTTAGTAAGGTTGAGCTGAAGGTGATGGTCATTCATCCAGCTAGAAATGTAACTCAGACAGGCTGAAATGCGAGCAACTACCGTCGGGTCATCTGGTTGGAATGAGAAGTAGAGTTGAGTGTCATCAGCGTAGCAGTGATAGGAAAAGCCATGCTTCTGAATGACAGATCCTAATGACGTCATGTAGATGGAGAAGAGAAGCGGTCCAAGTACTAAGCCTTGAGGAACCCCAGTAGCAAGTTGTTGTGACTTAGAAACTTCACCCCTCCAAGACACCATGAAGGATCTATCAGACAGGTAGGAGTTAAGCCACTGGAGTGCGGTTCCAGAGATGCCCATCTTTCTGAGGGTGGATAGGAGAATCTGGTGATTAACAGTGTCAAAAAGCAGCAGACAGGTCCAGCAAAATGAGTACTGAGGATTCTGAAGCTGCTCTTGCCAGTCGCAGGGCTTCAGTAACCGAGAGCAGGACAGTCTCATTTGAGTGGCCACTTTTGAAGCCAGATTGGTTGCTGTCCAGGAGGTTGTTCTGTAAAAGAAACATAGAGAGCTGGTTGAAAACAGCTCGTTCTAGTGTCTTTGCAATGAAAGGAAGGGATACCGGTCTGTAGTTTTCTAGAAGTGCTGGATTTAGAGATGGTTTCTTCAGCAGTGGGCTTACCCGAGCCTGCTTAAATGCTGAGGGAAATGTTCCAGAGTGAAGAGAGGAGTTGATATTGTGAGTAAGTGAAGGTATGACTGAAGAAGAAATCGCTTGAAGGAGGTGAGTGGGGATCGGATCCAGTGGGCAAGTAGTAGGATGACTGGACAGGATAAGTTTGGAAACGTCCGTCTCTGAGAGTGGAGAGAAGGAGGAGAACGAGTGAGCATTAGTCGTTGGTGAAGTTATCCTCAGTCTGCGGTGTGGAGAATTGGTCACTGATGGTTCTTGTCTTATTTGTGAAGAAAACTGCAAAGTCATCAGCTGTAAGAGTCGATTGAGGAGGAGGTGGAGGCGGATTAAGAAGAGAAGAGAAGGTTTTGAAGAGTGTCCGAGCGTCACAACAGTTGTTAATCTTGTCGTGGTAATATGATGTTTTAGCAGTGAAGACGTTTGCAGAGAAGGAAGAGAGGAGAGACTGATACAGGACTGATACTGATACTGAGGTCGGTAGAGTTTCTTGATTTAAGCCATTTCCTCTCTGCAGCCCTGAGTTTAGAGCGATGTTCATGGAGTACATCGGACAGCCAGGGGGCAGATGGGGTGGTGCGTGCTGGTCTAGACGACAGTGGGCAAAAGTTGTCCAAGCAAGAGGTCAGAGTGGAACAAAAAGTGTCCGTAGCACTGTTCGTGTCCAGAGCTGAAAACTGTGAGAGTGAAGGAAGTGAGGATGCAACCACAGAGGATAGGCGAGATGGAGAGAGTGAGCGTAGGTTCCGTCGAAAGGTGACCCGCATTGGAGCGTGTGCCGCTTCAGGAGTAAGTGCTAGATTAGCAGTAATGAGGAAGTGGTCTGAGGTGTGCAGTGGAGTAACTAAAGTGTTGTCCACTGAGCAACAGCGCGTGTAGATGAGGTCCAGTTGGTTCACAGATTTACTAGTCGCTGTAGTAGAGACTCGCTTGAGATCAAATGAGGCGAGCAGAGTGTTGAAGTCAGCAGCCTGGGGTTTATCTAGGTGGATGTTGAAGTCACCAAGTAGTACCAGAGGAGTGCCATCTTCAGGATAGTTTGATAGCAGCACGTCCAACTCCTCCAAGAAGTTTCCCAATTGACCTGGGGGACGATAAATGACCACAAAGTGGATTTTAACAGGGTGGGTTTACAGTAACAGCATGTGATTCAAAATGAACCGTGACCTGTAGGTGGTGGTTGAAGATCAAATTTCCAATCTTTCGATATAAGGAGACCAGTACCTCCACCCCTCCCAGTCGTATGAGGAGTGTGGGAACAAGTGAAATGAGTGGAGAGGGCTGCGGGAGTGGCAGTGTACTCAGGTTTGATCCAGGTCTCAGTCAGTGCCATGAGGCAGAGACCAGAATGAGTAGCAATAGAAGAAATGAAGTCTGCTTTGTTAACAGCGGACTGGCAGTTCCAGAGACCAACTGGAATAGAGAGCGTTGGGGTAGAGGTCAGAGGGACAGGCCTTAGATTTGTCAGGCAGGCCTTCCTTTGACGTACATAGCGTGCTCTCCCAGTGTTAGTAGTGATAGTAGAGATCTGAAAGCACATAGTGACTACAAGTGACCAAAATAAGTATTTGAGGACGAGCTGTACAAAAATTGAAGGGGAGAAAAGCAATACTCAAGTGCCCTGTCGGTGTCCTTGCTCAGTGGAGTCGCGCAGGTAGAGTCGATGGTCTTTACACTCCTCGGTCTTCACATGAGGAGGCTTCACACGAGGGCTGCCGCGACCGCTGCCGCGGTGACACCTACCAATTATATATTTGCCTGATTACCTGTGATTGAAGTCAGCTAGTCACGCCTCCCTATTTAGCAGACCGAAACTGTCCAGTCCCGCGATAGGCAAATGCAAAACCAAACGCCACAATTCACACGTATTTACCAGGGTAAGACACACAGTAATTACGTCTGTAGTATATCCCCGTGTGTGTGTGTGTGTGTGAAGGGAGTAGGTGTAATAAAGGGAGGGAGTAATAAAGCCTTTCCAATTTATTTTATTAATCTAATGATTAATTCATTGAGAGATTGTAGGACACAGAGAGAGAGCAGCAGAATCAGAGAAAGAATAAGAGAAAAAAACTAAATCATTGGAGGCAGAACAGGATGAAAGGAGCCATAGAGGAGTATAAACAGACAGTTGAGAATGGTGGGGTCCCTCAGCTGAGACCGTTGGCCAGGGAGTGAAATGTCACTAACTGCTCAGCAGCACAGGATAAGAGCCAATGGTCACTTTCATCATACAATAGGAAGAAAACCACTGATTAACCAAGAGGATGAAGCTGAACTGGGGCATGTTATATGTACATTAGGAAAATGTGAATCATATATGGAACTGTGACAAAACAGAGCTCCAGGACCACTTCCTGTCAACTAGAGTTGTTGCTGAAGTTGGGTCACCTTGTTTTGAGATTTTGAGACAGTTGCCAGCATCGATGCTGCTGGTGGGTACGAACCAATGCTCATCACTTTCAAAGCCAAGAGGCTGAGGGCAAACTGGCTTTTTGGGGCCCCTAACAACATGGCCAGAGGCATCCCACCATTTAAGGACTCTCTTCTTGTCCAGTTTAACTTGTTGATGCACATGCATTAATGCCAGTCCTGTGAGCTGTCAGTAGACACGGTAGATCTGAGCCATGTTTTGAGCCGTCGCATCGCAGAGAATGACCTTTCACATGTGCAAGTTTTCACTTGAAAGTGTTAGGAATAATTTACGGATGTTGGGGAAGAAGGCCATCTGAGATGACTGAGGAGTTTCCAGTGCTGAGGCATCTTCACACTGAAACTTGTGTCTCCAGCATTATATTTCCTGCTCTACTGTGTCTGGGTAAGCTAAGTCCTCATGATACTATTTTACTGTATTTTGCTTCTGTGAGTTCCTTCAAAGATTTTGGCACCGGGTATTATTGCAGGCTCGTTACTTTCAGAGAACCTCTCATCCAGCTCACTAGTTATTTGATCTATGAAGGGATAGACGAGATTCAATTGATAATAATCTTCCACTGACTGTGTTGATATGTTTGGTCTGCAGTTCTGTTTCACCAGTATCCTATGCTCGGCTAGGACTACATCAGATGATTTGGCCAGTTCTGTGGCTTTTTGAAAACATTGACTAAAATCTTGCTCATTTCTTTGGTTGGCTATGACTTGCCGTACATTTCTTGCCTCCTTGTATGGCGGGATGATGTCCAAGTGGGTAGTCTGCAGCTGTTTGGTTAGAGCAGGGTTTCCCAAAGTGGGGTTTGTGAACCCCTGGTGGTTCGTGAGGGAATTGCAGGAGGTTCATGAGTTGGTACGCCTACGTTAATACCATTAACGAATTAATAAAAAATATAATAAATAAAAAGTTTTTGCAAAGACATGTTACAGGTTTATACAAATGTGATGTAAATGTAAACTCTTAAATGTAAAAAAATAATTCTCTTTTTGGGAAACCCTGAATAAAAAAAAATATTGTGGAAAAAAATGTAACTACATTGTAAATTACAGTAATATTAATTTTTATAATTTGTTGAGCGTAATAATAACAATAGCTATGTAAATACTACAGATTCTACAGTCAAAAATCTTGGTGTTATATTAGACAGTAACTTGTCTTTTGAAAATCATATTTCCCATGTTACAAAAACAGCATTCTTCCATCTTAGAAACATTGCCAAGCTACGAAACATGTTACCTGTTTCTGATGCAGAAAAGCTAGTTCATGCATTCATGACCTCTAGACTGGACTATTGTAATGCACTGCTAGGTGGTTGTCCTGCATCCTCAATAAACAAGCTACAGGTAGTCTAAAATGCAGCTTCAAGAGTCCTTACCAGGTCAAGAAAATATGATCATATTACCCCAATTTTACAGTCTCTGCACTGGCTACCTATTAAGTTCTGTATCAGTTACAAAATATTATTACTTGCTTATAAGGCCCTTAATGGCTTAGCTCCTGCATACCTAACTAGTCTTCTACCACGCTACAACCCATCACGCTCCCTAAGGTCACAAACGCTGGACTTTCGATAGTACCTAGGATAGCAAAGTCAACTAAAGGAGGTAGAGCTTTTTCGCATTTGGCTCCCAAACTCTGGAATAGCCTTCCTGATAATGTTCGGGATTCAAACACACTTCCTCTGTTTAAATCTAGATTAAAAACACACCTCTTTGGCCAAGCATTCAAATAATGCATTTCATAATTTTGGACTGCAGTTATATCTGATCAAATGCGCATTATTATTCTTTAGCTTGGGTTAAACGAATTAATTGTAGTTGGCTGGAACAGCAGCTACGCTAATTAGGTCTCTATTTGTTTCTCTGTTTCTGCTGGATTTACACCCCGTGGTAACTAGGATTTACACAAGCTCCAGTCTGGATCCAGAACACCTAAGAAGAGATGATGCCAACCCCTCAGAGGACCTAAGATGATACTAACCCAGAGACAACATACAGAACTACCACATTTTGCTATAAGTTTGATTGCATAATTGCTGTTAATAGTGTAAATTGTCTGTTTGTTTACGTCTTTTATTGATTTTTCTGAACATTTCTGCCGTATACACATAAACTGACAGTCACCACTGATAAGCTACTACTAAATATTGTAGAAACTTAATTTTCTGTAAAGTTGCTTTGCAATGATTTGTATTGTAAAAAGCGCTATACAAATAAACTTGAATTGAATTGAAATGAATTGAAATACTACTAAAACATTAAAACTGATAAAAAATAAATGTTTTTAAAGTTAAACATGCAAATGTGCCACTAAATAATTTAAATATTTATTTACAATCTCAGGGGGTACTTCAAGTACATAATTTAGGTCAAAGGGGTTCGGCTGACAAAAAAGTTTGAAAACCCCCGGGTTAGAGGATACAAATAACCCAGGACTTTGTTGGCCATTACAGCTATAATGATAGCAGGCCCGACGCAGGGCCAGTACTGACAGGGAAAAATTCAAATTCAAAAACACCACAGCATGTGCATACAGAGTTGGATGCGTCAGCATTTAATTGAATTGAATCTCCACAGCACACGCTCTTTCCACTCATTTGTGCATTTCGTTGTCAAGTCTATTTCAAAGGCGAGTTTTATCAAGTGGGCCTTCCTCGAGTGCAACATGCTTCGTCATTGGTCAGAAAAAAATCCTCTTTAATGTTGAGAACGAATTATTGCACATTGCTGTTGAGGCTCCAAGTGTTAGTCCAGTTTAAAAGCAGTCACAAATGTCATTTTCATCAAGGTTTTACCAAATTTTGTTAAAATGTTTGCAACTGTCCATGTTTCATTGGGCAAAGCATCAATTTCTGTGCAAAGGAATTTCTAAGCGACTGCGTTTTCACTATCAATGAGTTCTGCACCTGTAAGGTCTAACAGTGGTTAGTGTAACAGGAACAGGATTTGGCACCCCTGATATAGATCATCTTCTTTGAAGACTGATCTGTTTGGGAAATCAAAATTTAAACCACCACAGCACTTTTGTTGACACGTAATATCTGAATGCCAGATTGGACATTAAGAAACCATCTAAAATAATTCTGAAGATTTTTAAGATGGCTGGAAAAATAAAAAAAATATTTTAATAATGTCTACAATGGCAAATTAATGTTGCCAGATTAAATTGTAAATATCACGGGAACACACTAAATGACACACATAAGGTGTTTCTGCTTTTGTGAAGACCAAAACTGTTATATTATATTTATATTTTATATTATATTATATATATTTATATTTTATTTTAATATCTGGGTACTCTTCCTGAAAGACTCTATAAGTGCTAGTTCCACACCTAAACCAGTCAGGTTCATCAAGCACTTTCAAGATATCTCTTCTAGGAATAAAATGGAACATTTCAGCAGAGACAATTACGGAAGATAGTCAAATTTTCACTATTTTTTGAGATGCCGATCTCAGTTGAATTGATCACATTATAAATTCCTCCAGCAAGTGACCGTTTGTTTTGCTAATGTTTACTTATGTTTGTGATTTTAACTTAATGACCTTAGGCCATGTTTTATTCACAGAAATGTGTTGACACTGCATGCTGTCAGCAGCTGGAACACGTTATCAGATATAAGTTTGATTTTAAAATGTTCTTTTAACATTATGTCTGTAACATCATGCATGTAATGCAAAATTGAAGTGTTTACAAATAACAAAGAGCACACGTACATCATGAACACACAGACCCAGTGAGATTGTGGTTAGGTGCTCAAGGGCACCTCAGGTATTGAAGGTGGATGAGAGTGCTGTTCATTCACTCCACCCTCCTACACTTCCTGCCGGTACTGAGAATCGACCTCATGACCTTCAGATTACAAGTACGATTCAAACCATTAGGCTACAAGAGACGAAAACCAGAAGAATGACAGTTAAGCCCTGTTCACACCACCAGCGACACAGAGCGACATAATCCCATTAATTTTCAATGGAGAGCTGGCGACTTCCGGCAGGTGGGCTCCCCATGGGGTTCCCAGTTGGGTCATTAATGGGAAATGTGTGCATGGGCTCAAAATGGGCTACACGAGGGATTCAATTTGTTTTATCAAATATACAAGTTCAAACACAGTTAATCTCATAGGTCAGGGGTCAGCAACCCCCGGCTCTTTCATCTCTTTGCAGTGGCTCCCTGCAGCATGGTCATAGAAAAAGCGGAGGACGTATCCTCTGAACATTTAATAAAACCTCAACTCTTCCCATGCACTTTTAAGGGCAAGTGTGTATAAATCTAGATTTAAATTAAAACCAGACAAGATAGTCACATCTTTTTGGATACATTATATTCGTATCTAAAACAATGTGATCATTACGGAGTACTGAACGAGTTTCAGTCGTAAATAGTTGCGCTTGTTGCATTGTTGATGTTAGCAACATTGCAATCTGCATTGACCTGCCTCACATCTGATTTTAGGTGAACACACTGAAATATTTCCAGCAGCATTTTCGCCCTCTTTGCGTAAGCATCTCTTCCAGCTCCTTTTATGACAATGGTCTTCATCAAATCAAACATTTCAGGTTTTTTGTGCTCCTTGTCAAGATAATGGCAGAATCATCCACTGTCACAGAAAGCAGAGGCACTGGCAAAAGGAGTCAAAGGCACAGGTATTATTTACACTTACAAGCATTTTGTCAACTGCAATGGATGTTTTAGCCTGGTAGTTGCCATTCTTCAAGACATTCATTTTTGTCTTTTTTCTTTTACCTCAAAAAACTCAAGGTGGCGTATGACAAACCGGTCCATTCGGATGGGGAGGCGTTCATGTTTGAAGAGACCATGCTTTATGTTTTTAAACTCAGAAAGCTCTGCAAATGTTGAGGCTGTGTTGTGTACACTTTTGAAATGTGGAGCCGTCACAGCTGTCCAAAGAGGGAGGTAGCAAGCCATTCTTATGATATTTGGGACAAGTTCTGGAAGGAAATGCAGATTGTCTCTGTCACCATGATGTATCTTTACTGATTTCTGCTTTTAGATCTGTGCAGTGCTTCCTCGATTTCAGTTACCTCTGTTGAATGGTCATCTTCGGTGACACATGGCAGGACTCCCTCTGCAAATAGTCTCTTAAGTTGAGCTTTGCAAGTTTCTGAGACAACAGGTAAACTTGTTGATTTCTTGAACACCTGTGATGGGCCATTGTGTTCACTCACCTCTAAACGCCGGATTTTTTTTCCTGCACGCTTGCGATTCCTCTCGCTGTAACACAATGTAAATAAGAGGTTCATTGATTATAAAGGAACTCTGTGAGCTCACGATGAACTGAAGTAAGTGACACCTTTTACTGATTATAAAGTAAGGGCTATTTGCGCACTTTCTTGGCTAATTATAATCCGTTCAGAATTTGAATACAAGTTTTGTATTTGCTATATAACTTACAGCATTGGAGTTACATAAAATATATATCATTAAGTCGTTATTAAGTCAGTTTGTCATTACATCCTGTTTTTGACTTTTTTAACAAACTATGGGACTCAGAGTTGGCTCTGAGCACCAGCAATTGCTACTACATACTGATGGCTTTCAAGAGGAAGAACACTTCAAAGGCTGTTTGATTTTCTCTCTGAGCACTTGCAGAACTACTAAAGGCCTGGCTAGCCCACCTGGCAGATGTTTCCAGCAAGCTAAATTACTTTAACTTGGTATTGCAAGGTAAAGACACATCTGTCCTACACCTGCATAATTAAGTTCCTAGATTCATGAAAAAAACCAGACATCCGTGGTAGGAAATGTCAGGATGGGGATGTGAGTAATTTCCCTCGGGAGACAGTACAGGCACACATGAACATCCTCTGAGTTTAAAGGGTAAGTTTACCCAAAAGTTACAATTCTGTCATTAATTACTCACCCTCAGGTCGTTACAAACCTGTAAGCAGTGATGGAGTACACGAGTCCTGGACTTGGACTCGAGTCCGACTCGAGTCACTATTCTCTGGACTCGTGACTCGACTTGGACTCGCGGACTGATGACTCGTACTTGGACTCGGACTCGAGGATATAAAAAATCGGACTTGAGCATTCATCACGTTGTTTTTGACTAAATATGTTATAAAAAAAATTATATAAGGTGTTACACTTTTCCTGTTTCGTGCCCAAGACCGGCCGGGATCTATTTTTTCCCCTCACAGACACTGCTACTGCTCGCTCTCTTTGGTTAACAACACACTCACTGACGTCTCTCATTTTACGCTCGTGCATGATTTGCAGGCTAAATGTTCACATTTTGAAAATGCAGAAAGATGTGCCCCGGATCGTGAACTTCGCCTACACGAATTTTGCATCTAATGCTGGAAAGAGCAGCGCTAAATGTTGTGTGTGTAATCGCACAAATTGAGGGAAAAGGACTGGGACAACTTCAAACTTTAACAAACACCTGTCACGGATGCACCCAGAAAAGTAAGTAAAATGCTTTCCATTGGCTAACATAAGCTTTTAAAAAAACTATTATTGACTAATGCATATATGATAATAAACAGAAGAAGCTAGGGTTGGGCGATGTTTGACAATTTGGCATCAGACGTCGACGATGTCTAATGTCTGGTTCAGATTACACTATTTTTTTGTCTGTTGATAATTTACTAGTCACTGTGTCAGACCAGATTACATGATTTTTTTTTTTGTCTGTTGTGATAGTCACTGTGTCAGATTACACAATTTTTTTGTCTGTTGCAATGCTCATTGTGTCAGATGGATGACGCAATTTTGACTCCTAAAATCCTGTGGTGTCATGGACAAGAAACATGTCAGACTAACGTTACACGTTGCTTTCTGACCAGTCGCGTGCCGTCACACACACACACACACACATTCACTTGAACACACAAACGCACTCACGCTAAATCACTCGGTCACTCACACACAAACGCACTCTCTCTCTCTCTCTCTCTCTCTCTCGGCATATCATATTGATTTTAACGTTTTAAGTATCTTTAAAATACAGTGTCCTGTAAAATGCACGTTTCTTTTTTTCGCTGAGTGTAATACCACCAGTGCACCCATTGAAAGGGTATTTAGCCATGGAGGCATTTTGATGAGGCCTCACCGTGCAAGGCTGAGCAGTACCATGCTTTCAAATCTGATGCTTTTAAAATCCAACATGAAAATGCAGCATGATTAAACATGCAATTTGTAAATTATCTACGCTAGTTCTCAATCACAAGTTCACAACAATGGAAGTAAACACATGCTTTTGATGGCGTCGTAATGTTGCAAAGTGTGTTGCAAAGTGTATATGTCAAATCAGTAAATAAACTCCCTTTGCAGTCGTGACAGTGGTGTCATTTTTGTTTAATGTAGAACCTCTTTAATACATTTTATCAGTTCTTTGAAGGTCCCAGAGTGGAGACATGTAGGCACTGGGAGCTCGAGACTCGACTCAGACTCGAATATGGGACTCGAGACTCGACTCAGACTCGAACTCTGGTAATTCTTACAAAAATATTACTCGGACTCAAAAAGCTAATACTCGAGACTCGACTCAGACTCGACAGTTGGTGACTCAACTACAACACTGCCTGTAAGACCTTCGTTCATCTTTGAAACAGATTATTTTGGTGGAAGACGGTAATTTGGGTAGGAGAATTGCTGAATAAATGATGTTATTATTATTTTCTTTGTGCACAAAAAGTATTCTCGTAGCTTCGTAAAATTACGGTTGAACTCCTGATATCACATGGACTATTTATAACCTATAAACTATATTTATAACCAATTGACACTCAAAAAACCTCAACACCTTGTGCACGCTCCTGGTTCTCATTCAGTAGACATTGGAGACCATTGGTGTTAGTAGACATATTTTAAAAATTAAAAAAAGATCAAATAAGATTGTTTTTTGTTCTACATGTCCCCAAGTGATTGTCATGTTGCTTAACAGTCTCATTCTTTAGTAACTGTATGCCAAACTTGCATCCAATATTCATACCCCACCAGGGCTTGACATTAATATGTTTCCATCCACCTATTTTTATGCACATTTTGAATGATTAAATGATTTCCAGAAACCTGCTTCCGTCTTCATTTTAATGCCATGTCTGAAGAAAAACATGCCCCTCTCTTCACCATACGGATATACATAAATGTGAAACTAAATAAATGCTGACATAAATACATGGATAATAAATAAATATGACATTAAGAAATGTTGAAATAATTGGGGAAATAAATGATGACAAATACATAAATAAATGAATAATAAAATGTAAATAAATACATTTTTAAATTTAAAATTAAATTTTTTATTTATAAATAAAAAAATTATTTATAAATAAATGTATAAATAAATTAATGATTAAATATATTTGATCCTGGAGCACAAAACCAGTAGCCATTGTATTTGTCAAAATTATATTTTTTTCTTTTATGCCAAAAATCATTAGGATATTAAGTAAATATGTTCCACAAAGATATTTTGTACTTAATTTTTTATTAGTAAAATGGATTGCTAAGGACTTCATTTGGACAACTGTAAAGGCATTTTTATTTCAATATTTAGATTTTTTTTTTTTTTTTTGCTCCCTCAGATTCCAGATTTCATATAGTTATATCTCAGTTAAAAGTTGTCCTCCTATTCTAACAAACCACACATCGATGGAAAGATTACTTAAAAAAAAAAAAAAAAAAAAACCAAATGACTGGTTTTGTGGTCCAATGTCACATATGTTGAAAAAATATAATACATAAATACTATAAATATATATCTTTACTTACTTAGTTAGTAGCTAAGTAGCATTCCACACCAAACATGCCTTTTTTTTTTACTTTTGTTCTTTACTTACTTAGTTAGTAGCTAAGTAGCATTCCACACCAAACATGCCTGTTTTGCAGTTTAGAAAGAATGTCACTTATTACATGTGCAAAACACTATTTCAGACATAATGTTTTTAAATATGTATTTCACCAAGAATAAAACTCTCACACGTTTTATCATTTGTATGTGTTTTTTTATGTAAATAATAATAATAATAATAAATCGTATTGTAGACGCAGCAGCGTGTGAAAAGGACTTTTATTTTGAACTCGTGTCATGACGTCACAAAGCTGCGCCGCGCTACTGCTCTGTTGTGGTTCGGCTGAAGAAAGGTTTGTGTTTTTAATCATTTAAAGTGTTTAAATCGATACAACGCATCCAGTCTACTAATAGTTTTTACAGTCTAACCAACATTCATTCATTATTACTCAGTGAAACATTGCAGAGGTTTATCTAACATTAGTAGTGATGGAGAAACAGTTAATCTGTTGAATATTTTCTCAATTAATCGGTTAGTTGTCTGGTCTATAATATGTCAGAAAAATGTGGATCAGTGTTTCCCCAAAAGCCCAGGAATGGTCCTCAAATGTCTCATTTTGTCCACATCTCAAAGATATTCAGTTTACTGTCACAGAGGAGAGAAGACACCAGAACATATGCACATTTAACAAGCTGGAATCAAAGAATTCTTTACTTTTGTCTTTAAAAATGACTCAAACCGACTAATCGATTATCAAAATAGTTGTCAATTACAGTTTTTTCCAATTGCTAATGTAGCAGGTGCAGATTAAGGACAGAAGGATGAATCTGGTGCCACATATTTTAATTGAAAGTTTCAGTAATTACCAGAAGAAAGACAATATAAGCTGCACTGTAGCTTCCACAAGTGTAATGGCTGCAGACATTAACAGAGGATTTTGCAAAACTAAAAAAAACAATAAAACCAAATTGATCTTCAGATCGCATAAATCAGTGCAAAATGAATAGAAATGTTATTCTGTATGACGAAATATTTTACAGACATGTCATAAATTAATTTTTTCTCCAAATGTGCGCACTATTGGACTGTATAGCCCTGGTGGATCGTGGATACTGTATGTACACGAACACAAATAAACCAGAGATGAGATGAACGGCCGCTGTATGAGTGATGATTTCTATTCAAAATAACGAACATTATTATTATTATTATTATTAGCGGATGTTTACCGTACCCGCGAAACCGTGAACAGCTAGTGATAACATTAATCTAGCAAGGCAGAGGTGACTTGAGTCAGTAGCTGTGTTTACATGGACCCTGCTAATCCGATCGTAACAGGACTAGAAGCACAATCAGAATAAAAAAAGTCACATGTAAACACGTCAGTTGGATTGAATTGGCCAGATCCGACTAAAATTTATATCGGATTGTAAGGGGTAGTTTATTCCTTTTGTAATCCGAGCGAGAGGACATGTAAACACTTGATCGCTTAAAAACCGAAATCGGAAAGTACTGTGCATGCGCAGTGACGTAGAACTAGCGTAATGATGTATGACGCGCGGAATGAGGTGTTCTTCCTGGTGAATAAAGTGTCATAAATAAGTGTCCTGTCATTATAAAACTCCCCTTTCACTCAGCGTATGTGAAGTGGAACAGCACCATGTCAACAGACGATTAGTTTTGGGTGCAGGAAGGGGCACTTTTACAAGTTTTATTTATTTAATTATTTTAAGTTATGTTAAGCAGCACAACAGTTCATGTTCTGGTTGTCGTCTAATTAGGACCCGAAGTAGATAAACATCATGTGTGCTTTTTAAAACAGTATGCGACAGCAGTGTATATTCATGCCGTGTGCACATGTCAAAAGAACTTCTATGACATGTAAACGTGCATATCAACCCGATCACTTTATTGAGCGTTCATGTAAATACTACGGTCGAATTCGTCAATCAGAATGAATTCATTCCGATGGAAGGAAAAAGTGTCCATGTAAACGCACCTAGTGGCATGAATCTACCGTGAACCAAATTAACCTCAAAAACATGAAATTTAGTACTGTTTTCCGAGCTCTCCACTCTCTCTGGGCTTGTAGCCGGGGGGCCGTTTGCTGGCATCGGGAGGAGGGCTGCTGTCTTGACGGCACTTAAAAAAATGCCAGATATCCATTTTTGAAACTTGATTCGGTTCGTTTTGAACGAATCTTTAATATGACTCGGGACTACTGAGTTATCTCAGAGAGTGATTCATTCATTTTGTGTTGACCGCACATGCGCATTACGCAACATATGGGTTCTGAATCGACAGGTGAGGTCCGAGTCTTTTATTCTTCCTGTCAGTCCCATAGAGACGGAAAGAGAAAAGATTAGTTCATTTTGCTGAACGAGACTCAAAGATCCGAGTCAGTAAAATGATCCGAACTTCCCACTACTACTGGCAACACCGCAAGCAACTGGTCAAACACTGGTTTAACAACAAACAACCTATGAAACTAATAATGAACAATATGAAACTAAAACGTCATAAGATTAATTTAATGGCTTAGGAACTGTAGGCTATTTAGAGGTGGATAAACTCAATTTAGAGGTGGATAAATGCACTTTGGAGGTGGGTAAACGCTATTTCCAAATTTTGAGAGGTGCGTAAACGGCGTTTACGTGCGTTTACCCTCCACTACATCCCTGATTCAAACGAAATATTAAGAGTCTAATTTGCTCATTATTATCATTATTAATTGGCATAGTTTGAGTGTTTTATTATGTGGTTAATCAGGTGAATTAGGCCATTAGCTCTCAATCTGACTGACTCCAGTGCAGCTGATTAAGGCTTAATTATTCTCATCTTAAACAGGAGAAAGTGGCGAAACACAGAAAAATGCTTGCTGAAGTGATTGAGATCCTTGAGTCACTGTTATAAAGATGGAGTTTATTAAAGAAGAGAGTGAAGACATTAAGATTGAAGAAGCTTTCAGAGTCAAACATGAAGATATTGAGACACAAACAAAGATGGAGTTCATTAAAGAGGAGAGTGAAGACGTGAAGATTGAAGAAACATTCAGAGTTAAACATGAAGATACTGAGACACAAACAGGTTGGTTTTCATTCTCAACGCTGAATTATTTTGTTCTGTACATTCATTTGCTATTAACCAGGTGGTTTCTGTACCATGCCCTCCTGCAGCTTTCTCTCCCTCTTTTCAGCTTCATTTATTGCTTTATTTAAAGGGGTCGTGCATATTTTATTCTTCAAATGCTCTTACATCGTTAGTAAGATTTCTACATCAAAACTCTCAAATACTATTTTCTGATCTCATTTTCGTGCTCTGGTTTAAAAACTACAGTGTTTTGTCCTATTTAATTCTGCAATTGCTTGAGCAACATCTTTGCATAAGAAATAAGTACATGTGGAATTCTTTTAATAGTACATTTTATTTGTAATGTGTCTTTCTCAAACACAAGGCACTACAACATGTACAACACAAAGTAACAAATCAAACCAAAAATGCATATCAAAAATAGAATTACAGTAGTAAATCATAAGTTGAAAACTTTACTAAAAAGACGTGTCTTTTAAAAAAGCCTCACTACCGGCGTGACTATAAACAGGCACCGGGATAACACGTCATTCACTTCTTCGTCTGAAGCTTGCGTCCGAAGCATGGCAGGGAGCTAGAGGACGCAGTGTCTCGTTCCCTACTCAGGGAACCATGGTTACATTCGTAACCTGAGACATTCCCTTTCAAGGGAACTTCGAACTGCGTCCTCTAGGGGTCGCTATGGGGAACAGTATACCCACGCCGCCATGCTGAGGGGAGTGCAGGCCAGAATCATGGCACAAACACTAAGTACCAACTCTACCATTTCCCATGGGAGTTGCCCCTGGGACGTTTAGACGGCTGTCTGTGACAGTACCCCCTTACGGCCAAAAGGCCTAAGCTACATACCCAACTTATTATTGTTAGGGCCTCGGCCCGGGGAAGAGCTGAAGGCTTGGAATCAGGAAAGATTCCTTTAAAGGGATACGGCTAGGAACCTAGCATTTGAATCAAGATGGCGCCGCCGAGTTCAGTTGCCGTCCAGGTCGCTCCGCTTAGATTGTGTTTTTATTTACTTTTTTACCTACTTTTGCTTTCCCTTTTACACACATAACCTCATCACTGATCACTTACGACAAAGGAACACTTTTGGACATTGGACACCGCTTCACTAACCTGTTTCGGGACACTTTATCCCTCAACCCATCGTGGCCATCTGAGATTCTCCGGAACGCCGAGATGAACAATGGCCACCTGAATAACCACCCGAGGCGACGGATCAAGAAACACAGCGGGAAACAAGCGCGCTGGGATCCGCAACAGACTGAGAAAAAGAGCTCACAGTCCTCCTGTGCCGAGCATTCTGCTCGCCAATGTCCAGTCTCTGGAGAATAAGATGGACGATCTTAGAGCCAGGATAAGTTTCCAATGGGACATTAGGGATTGTAACATCCTTTGTTTGTCTTGAAACAATGGCTCAACGCCCTCAGTCCCGGACGCTGCTGTAACGCCGTCTGAAAACTTCTCTGTTTTACGGATGGACAGGACAGCTGAGGCCGGTAAATCCAAAGGTGGTGGAGTGTATTTCATGATCAACAAGAAATGGTGTGACCCCAGTTGAATATTCTCCACACTGTCGCGCTCCTGCTCGCCCTCATCTGGAAACATTTATCTATTATTTGCCGCCCATTTCTATCTGCCCAGGGAGTTTTCATCGATCATTGTTACTGCTGTTTACATTCCACCACAAGCTGACACCGGTTTGGCTTTGTCCGAGCTTCACGATGCGCTCAGCAGCAACATCAACAAACATCCTGACACTGCTATCATGGCTGGGACTTTAACAAAGCAAACCAGAGCAGGTTATGCCTAATTTTATCAAAATGTATCCTGTAATCCATATCCATTTTTAAAATTTGATTTTTTCGTTTTAAACGATTTTTAATATGCCGGGGACTACTGAGTTATCTCAGAGATTGATTCTTCATTTTGTTTGACCGCACATGCGCATTACGCAACATATGGGTTTCTGAATCGACGGTGAGGTCCAGTCTTTTATTCTTCCTGTCACCCATAAGACGAAAGAGAAAAGATTAGTTCATTTTGCTGAAACGAGACGTCAAAGATCCGAGTCAGTAAATGATCCGAACTTTCCCACTACTCTGGCAACACCGCAAGCATTGGTCAACACTGGTTTTAACAACAAAAAACCTTGAAACAAAAAGAAAAAATAAAACAAAACGACAAAAGTTAAATTTAAAAAAGGTTGGGAAGTGTGGCTTTTGAGGGGGAAAACTGTTTTAGGGGTGGAAAAACCATTTGGAGGGGGGAAAAACCTATTTCCAAATTTTGAGAGGTGCTAAACCCTTTTTCGGGCTTTTAGCCTCCCTACACCCCTGATTAAAACGAAATTTTAAGGGTTAATTTTCATTTTATCATTTTTAATTTGCAATTTTTTGGGGTTTTTTTTTTATGGGGTTTTAATCGGTGATTGGGCCTTACCTTTCCATCTGACGACCCCAGTGAGCTGATTAAGACTTAATTTATTCCATCTAAACGGAGAAAGGGGAAAACACAGAAAATGCCTGCTAAAGGTTTGGGAACCTTGAGCCCGTATAAAGATGGATTTTATTAAAAGGGGTGAAACTTAAGATTAAAGAAGCTTTCAGATAACCAGAAGTATGAGCCCAAAAAAAAGGGGGTTCTTTTAAAGAGGAGAGTGAAGAGTGAAGATTGAAGAAACTTTAAAGTAAAAACTAAAGATACTGAACCAAACGGTTGGGTTTTCTTTCTAAATGCTGAATTTTTTTGTCGTACATTCTTTGCTTTTAACGGTTTCTGTACCAGCCCCCGAGCTTTCTCTCCCCTTTTCAGTTTCATTTATTGTTTTATTAAAGGGGTCGTGAAATTTTTTATTTTTCAAATGCCCCTTACATGTTGTAAGATTTCTACATCAAAACCTCAAATCTATTTTCTTACTTTTTCCGGTTTGGGTTAAAAAAACTACAGGTTTGTCCTATTTAATTTTGCTTGTTTGACAACATCTTGCATAAAAATAAGTAGCTAACAAATGGGAATTTTTTTAAAAGTAATTTTATTTAATGGCCTTTCTAAAACAAAAGGGCCTACAACATGTACCACAAAGTCCAAATAAAACCAAAAGCAATCAAAATAAATTACAGTAAAAATCAAAAGTTGAAAACTTACTAAAAAGACGTGTTTTTAAAAAGCCTCACCCCGGGCGTGACTAAAAACAGAAACCGGAAAACACTCATTCACTTTTTCGGAAGCTTGCGTCCAAACATGCAGGGGCTAGAAACGAGTGTCTCGTTCCCTACTCGGGAAAACCAATGTTACATTCGAAACCTGAGACATTCCCTTTAAAGGAACTTCGAACTGCTCCTCTGGGGTCCGCTATGGGGGAACAATCCCCCCCGCCATGCTGGGGGGAGTGAAGGCCAGAACCCATGGCAAACACTAAGTACCAACTCTACCATTTCCGGGGATTCCCCCTGGACGTTTAGACGGCTGTCTGGCAGTCCCCCTTGGGCCCAAAAGGCCAAGCTACATCCCAATTAAATTTTGGGGCCTGGCCGGGAAAAGGCTGAAGGCTTGGAATCGGGAAAATTCCTTTAAGGGATGGGCTAGGAACCTCTTTTTGTAAAGTGGCGCCGCCGAGTCAGTTGCCGTCCAGGCGCTCCGCTTAGTTTGTGTTTTTTTTTATTTTTTTTCCCTATTTTTTGCTTTCCCTTTTTTACACCAAAAACCTCACCCCGGATCCTTCGAAAAAGGACATTTTGGACTTTGGGACACCGTTTTCCCTAACCTGTTTCGGGCCCTTTTATCCCTCCCCCCTCGGGGCCATCTAAACTTCCGGAACGCCGAGATAACAATGGCCACCTGAAAAACCCGAGGGGGGATCAAAAAACCCGGGGGAAAAACCCCGGGGAAATCCGCAAAGACGGAAAAAAGAGTCACGTCCTTTTTCCCAGCTTTCTGCTCCCCAAATGTCCGTCTTGGAGAATAAATGGACGACTTAAGCCAGGAAAATTCCAATGGGACATTAGGGATTTTCCCCCTTTGTTTTCTAAAAAATGGCTCCGCCCTCAGCCCCGGGGACGCTGCTGAACCCCGTCGAAAATTTCTGTTTTCGGATGGACAGGAAGGAGCCGGTAAATCCAAAGGTGGTGGAGTGTTTTCATGCAACAAAAAAGGGTTGGACCCCAGGAATATCTCCACCTGTCGCGCTCCTGCTCCCCTCTCTGGAACATTTTTTATTATTTGCGCCCTTTTTTTTGCCCAGGGGTTTTCATCAAATTTTTCTGCTTTTACATTCCCACAACTGCCCCGTTTGGTTTGTCAGCTTCACGATGGCCCCGCACAACTCAACAAAAATCCTGACACTGCTATCATGGCTGGGGAAATTTAACAAAGCCAACTCAGGCAGGTTTTGCTAATTTTTATCAAAAAGTTCCTGCCCAAACCCGAGGACCGAAAAAACACTGGGTCTTTTTACCTCGTTCAAAATGCCTACAAAATCGTCATACCGCTTTCGGGAAACGGACCGCCCCATTTCCTCACACCCCAAATATAAAAAAAGGCTCGTTTTAAAAACCCCCGGGGCAGAGGGGGGTGACGCGCTGGGCCCCCCCATCAGAAGCCTGCTCAGGCACTCTTTATGCTGACTGGGACATTTTTGGGCAAATTCCCGACTCAGCGAGTTTAAAGGGTGTAGCATTAACTTTTTTAACCGCTAGCCGAACACACGGGGGAAAAAAAATATAAGGACTTTCTAATCAGAAAAAGCCGCCAAACAAGATCGGGGAAAAAAAGTCCTTTTCCCCTAAAAGCTCCCCACGCATGTCAAGGACTAAGAACCATCGTGCCTTGGAAATAAATCCCCTGCAGGGGAACAGATCCCGCTGGCGACGGCTAAACATTTTCTACGGCCGTTTGAAAGCAAAACTAAGCGCGCAAACTGCTGATCGGGGCGTCAGAACGGGAGCAGGCACTAAATTTTTAAACACCGTGCGAGGGCGAGGTTCGGAGGGTCTGCGGGAAAGTAAAAGCGCCGGACCTGATGGTTTCGGGGCCTATTCCGGTCCGTCTGACAGCCCGGTTTTTTACTCCCTTTTTTAAAAACTCTTGTACATCGGGTTTCCCCCCCCTTCAAAAATCTTCATCATCCCCGTGCCTAAAAAAATAACCCCTTGTCTGAATGATACGTCCATTGCCCTCACATCAATAGTCATAAAGTCTCGGGGAGGTTAAAAAAATTTATTTTCTCCTCCATCCCGGATCTTTGGCCCTCTTTATTTGCTTTTCGCCCCAACAATCCCTAATGACCCTCTCTTACATCCTGCCCTTTCTCTCACACCATTGACAGCAAAACCCGGAACTTGTAAGCCCCTATTTATCGACTTAAATCTGCTTAATAAATTGCCCTATCAGCTTGCTTCTAGACTCATGGACCTCGCCTGATTCTTCATTATGCAATGGTTTTTGATTTCCTCACCGGCAGACCTCAAGGGGTGAAAATAGGCCAGTTTACCTCCACTCCTCACCCGAAGTGGGGGCCCCACGGGGTGTTCCTGAGTCCCGCTCTACTCTCTCTACACACAACTTTCGTGTCTCCCACAGCTCCACTCTATTACAATTTTTCTGATGATACTCTGGTTTGGGCCCCATTTCCAAATAATGAGACGCTTCCTGGGTGAGGTAAGAAATAAAATCATGGTGCCTCAATGAATTTTCCCCCTCTATGAAATTTAGTAAAACTAAAGACGTTTAGACTTCGAAGAGACAGCAGCAGCCCTACCCTCTTTTACACGGACCCCCGTGGAGAGGGGACAGCTTCAAATCCTTGGGGAAAAATCGCGGGGCCGCTTGGTACCCCATTAAATTCAGGTTAAAAAGCCCGCAAAAACTGTACCCTCTGGGAAAGCTAGGAAATTTATTTACCAGCAACCGAAAAAATTTTTTTTAGGGGCCATAGAAAGGGGGTATTGACTCTGTATCTCAGTTGGGGATGGAACAGCTCCAGTCAAAGACTGCAAAGCCTGCAAGAGTTTGCGCTTAGCGAGCGATCTCGGGTCTGCTCTCCCCTCTCTGCAGGACATCTACATCAAAAGCTGCAAAAGCAGAGCTGTTAAAATATCAAGGACTCCATTCACCCCATACTCTTTTTACTTTGCGCCATTGGTAATGCTTACGACCGATGGGAAAAACCCAGGGAATTAGGAGTTGTTTCTCCCCAGGCTATCAGGGTCCTAAATCAAACCCCTCTTCAGCCACTTTAAAATTTCATTTTTCATAAAATATTCTAAAACATACCTCACTTGACATACTGAATGTAAACCCGTTTGCACATTTGCTCCAGCTCAGTACAGAATACACTATTCGTAAACATTGATGTGCAAACAAAGAGAGTCCAATGCGCTGGCATCCAGGTGCAGGTTAACAGGTTAAAGGCAGTTTATCATTGAATTCAGTGATGTCATTGTCCAGCTCAGTACAGTTTATACCGTATCTGTGAAATCAAGTCGACGATATTGCTCGATATTAAGTGTCCCCAACTAAGCAAGCCAGAGGCGACAGTGGTAAGGAACCAAAACTCCATCGGTGACAGAATGAAGAAAAAACCTTGGGAGAAACCAGGCTCAGTCGGGGGGCCAGTTCTCCTCTGGCCAGACAAAACCAGCAGTTCAATTCCAGGCTGCAGCAAAGTCAGATTGTGCAGAGGACTCAACTTGTTCCAGTGGTATTGTCCCGGTGGCCATCTGATACAAGGTCTCTACAGGAGATCTGTATCTGGGGCTCATCTAGTTGTCCTGGACTCCGCTGACATTCAGGGCTGTAGAGGTCCTCTCTAGGTGCTGATCCATCATCTGGTCTGGATTCGCACTGGATCCTGGTGACTGCAGTGACCATCTGATCTGTATACAGACTGGTGGCTTTGGTGACCTCAGAATAAGAAAGAAACAGACTAATATTAGCGTACAGGGGTGCAAACTTGTCAGGGGTGAAAAATTTGACAATAGCCCCTTTCACACTGCGATTCTGGAAAATACATGGGTAATGTGTCCCGGCAACTGTACCCAGGTCGCTAGATTTTGCACTTTCACACTGCCAGTGATTACCTGGAATATTTGCTTGCGTTCACACACAACCCATAAAGGTCCCGTAAAGACACGTAACATCAGGAGTCGAAAACGCTAGGCACGTTAACTTTCACTGAAGCTGGTGAACAATCTCAGCTTCAACGCAGAAAGTGAGGAACTAACTGATCTCTGCTTCATTACAGTTTGCACATTTTTTTCGTCGCGAACGTTGATCTGCCTTCAAAACACCTGGTAAAAGAGTCACACGATAATGTTCGTCATCACTACGACACACCCTTTACGCCATTGGTTCTGGCTTTTGTTCACACAGAGCTCGTTCCAGGACTGAACCCGGCAATGTTACTAGGTCCTCGACCTGGGATCAATCCCGGAATCAACACAGAAGGCGACCCGGCAATGTTCCGGCAATTTTCCGGGTCCAACGTGCAGTGTGAAAGGGGCTAAACTAAACTAACCCCACCCCGAACAAACACAATACATACCACAGGACTCCCTCTCTGGCCCTGTGACACCCAACCAAGAAAAAAAAAATACACAAAATACCAAAATATACCTTCATCACAATATTTTTATCTGGTAAATGGAACTACAAACAATTTAACAAGTGAAAGTGCGAAATGCATTTTTAAAATCTATAGATTTTAAAATCTATACGATGTTTGATAGGGAGCCAGTGCAGTGTTGACAGAACTGGGCTAATGTTGGTCATATTTCCTGGTTCTAGTAAGAATTCTAGCTGCTGCATTTTAGACCAGCTGTAGTTTGTTTATTAAGCGTGCACAACAACCACCCAATAAAACATTACAATACTCTAACTTTGAGGTCATAAACACATGAATTAACGTTTCTGCATTTGACATTGAGAGCATAAGTCGTATTTTAGATATATTTTTGAGATGAAAAAATGCAGTTTTAAAAATGCTAGAAACTTGGCTTTCAAAGGAAGGATTGCTATCAAATAGCACACCTAGGCTCCTAACTGATGAAGAAGAATTGACAGAGCAGCCATCGAGTTTTAGACAGTGTTCTAGGTTATTACATGCAGAGGTTTTAGCTCCTGTAGCAAATCAATGCATTTTTTAAAGAAAAATATCCATATTCAAAATTTAATAATAACTTTAATGTAGCTTGCACACACTGTTGTACATGGAAGCAGTTCTGGGCGGATGACGTATGGAGGTCGGCGTTGCACATGAAAATGAGTGGAGAGATCAAATCAAAATAACAGTCACTAATTAGAAGTACAAAACGAGTATTTGTAAAGAAAAATGTCGGAAGATTTCGATATAAGCCAAGAGACAGGTTTTCCTTTGCTAAACCTCATACGTCATCCGCCCAGAGCTGCTTCCATGTACAACTGTTTGCGCAAGCTACATTAAAGTTTTCTTACAAAAAGGCATCGATTCGCTACAGAATGCTCTAGCAGTGGGTGTGTACGTTTGTTACCCAGCTCACTGCACACATGCTGCTCTGCTCGTGTTCATCATCAGTTCTCTCTTCACAGCAGTTCAGTCAGTGTACTGTTTGAGTAAATGAATTACTCCAGGATATTGGTTTATTTTGTATCAGGGGGTGTGTCAGTCACGTTAAAAAAGTGAATAACTTATTGGAGACACGAAAAGTTTAAAATGATTGAGTCTGATTTGGTGAACTGGTTCAACCGGTTCACTAAGAAGTACCAGTTAAATCGAACGATTCGTTTACGAACCAGACATCACTACCACTTAGACATCCAGCCATTGAGTGATGACAGTCTGCTGTGTATCTCATCACCACGGTAAGCAGGGAGGGGCCAGAGCATATTACAGTGTCTGACATCATGCTTGCAAGTTCACACACCTCTTTAATGTTATTTTTAGTGATCTCCGACTGGCGAAGTCGAACATCATTAGTGCCAGCGTGAATAACAATCTTACTGTATTTACGTTTAGCATTAGCCAGCACTTTTAAATTTGCCAAGATGTCAGGCGCTCTGGCTCCCGGTAAACATTGGACTATGGTGGCTGGTGTCTCTATTTTCACTCTATAATCACCAATAACTAGAGCACTTTCATCAGGTTTCTCAGTAGGTGCTTCACTGAGTGGGGAGAACCTGTTTAATGTTTTGATTGGAACAGAAGAGTGGTGTTTTGACCCGCGACTATGCCGCCTCACAGTCACCCAATTGCCCTGCTGCAAAGGCCCTGTTACCGGAACAGAACAATGTACAGGACTCCCTGAGCTAGACGCATCCAAAGCCGTATCTAGAGCCCTCACGTTCTTACTGTCCTAAATTAAAGTTTGGATGTATCTAATTCTGAAACCTTCTCTGTCATCCTAACGATTTCCCTGCATTTATCACGTTAATTCCTCATCGCCGACAGAGAGAGCTAAACTATACATGTGGCAAGCGGTGCAAACAACAATAGCAGAAGTCATTACTCACCGTGATTGAAGAATGATTCTGACTTACCACTGTTGTTTGATGAACTCGTGAAAAATGGCGTGAGAGAGAAAAGAAACGGGGCAAGAGAAAAAAGAAAACAGTAATAGATGCGAATGTGAATTACAAGCTAACCAGCTTACGTGCTGTACACACACTGCACTCATGATTTACAATTTAAAGCAAACGGTCAGATTACTTTAATAGATAATATCGGATATATGGTGGGAATTAAGTTTATATTTAATCACTTTAGACAACAGAGAGTGATAGTGAGATTCAACAGAAAAGCAAAGCTACATGGAGCTACAATCACAAACCGTTCTGTAATCTTATTGGAAAATATTAATTTCTACCTGGCCAGCACACAGAATATGAAGAATATTAAAAACTTAAGGATGGCTGTGGACAGCTGAGTCCTAAAGATACCAGCACAATAACGCATTCAGCACAATATCTAATTACCTTTATTGATAAAATACCAAAAAATATCGAGATATTTTTTTGTCAATATCGCATACCCCTGCTACAAAGTAGTGCAAAAGATTTTCCCAACACACCAAGCATATCTGCTGGCCCATAAAATGCTTCCTAAAACAAACCCATCAGGAAGGTATTGTTGGTTATGTGGTTTCTAAGTGATAATACCAGTTATCTACATTTGTATATTTGCCATTAAAGACAGAATTAATCTTTAGCAGACTAGAAACAATTGTTGATTGATGTCAAGTCAGGCTAAAAAAAATCTTTAAAGTACAGATTGTTTTATTGTAGTTAAGAAGTCAGTGGTGACTGTGTTGAGAATAAGGTATTGGGGAAAAAAACTTGAACATCAGGGGGAGAAATCATCTATCAGGCTCCCAAAGACTCAGTCCTCTCTTGTACTCCCTGTTCACTTATGACTTCTCTGCTAAGCACAGCTCCAACATCATCCTCAAATTTGCTGATGATACAACTATCCTAGGACTCTTCACTAATGGTGATGAGACATCCTACAGAGATGAGGTTAATGCACTCACAGCATGGTGTCCTGATAACAATCTGTCTCTAAACGTCAGCAAGACCAAGGAGATGATCGTGGACTACAGGAAGTCACAGAGAGAGGGTCACGTTCCCATTCACATCAATGGAGAGATAGTAGAGACAGTTAAGAGCTACAAGTTCCTTGGCATTCACATCTCTGAGGATCTTTTCTGGAGCCTACATTCAGAGACCATAGTGAGAACAGCAGGTCAGTGTCTCTACTTCCTGCAGAGACTGAAGAGGTTTGGCATCTCCTTTAACATCATGTCAAATTTCTACTGCTGCACTTTAGAGAGCATCCTGACCGGCTGCATCACTGTATGGTACGGCAACTGCTCTTCTTCTGACAGCAAAGCTCTTCAGTGAGTGGTGAGAACTGCAGAGCTCATCATTGGAAATAAACTCCCAGCCTTACAGGATATCTATCAGACTCGCTGCTTGAGAAAGGCTTGCAGCATCATCAAGGACCACACTCACCCTGATCATCAGCTGTTGCCACACTGCCATCTGGCAGACGCTTACGATCCAGCCGATCACGGACAACCAGACTGAAGAACAGCTTCTATCTTCAAGCCATCAGACTGCTTAACAACCAGCTATCCTTCATCTAAAACCGGAATACATGCTACTCTTATGTTTACTTTTATTGTACTTGCACTGCCACTTTTTAATATTCCTCCATGTAGCTCTGTGACACTCTACAATGACATTTTGGACACTGCTCTACTCAGGAATACAGTCGGAATGTGTGCTGATCTTAAGTTTATTTATTGCATCTGCACTGCCACTTTAATTTTCCTTCATGTAGCTCTGCGTCACTCTACAATGACATTTTAGACACCGCTCTAACACCCAAATAATCATATTAGTACCTCAGGACTACTTATGAATACTTATAACTCTTAACGCTGTCTACCTTTATTGTATCTGTTACTGCCACTTATTTGTATCTAATGCTCTGTCTGTGTCTTTTCTGCCTATGGGCACTGAAGTCACTCAAAAATCTCAGTGCTCTCCACGTACGTCTATGTCTGTTTATGTCTTGTTATTGTCACTGTATGTCTGAGCCTCGTCACAAGCATTTCAATGCCCAGTTTTCCCCAGTGTTAACTATGCAAATGACAAATAAATGCCTCTTGACTCTTGACTTGACAAAGTCTCTTTTTAGTATCTCCGACTGGCGCAGATGTTGTTCACCCTCTCATACAGCAGAGCAGATCCTATTGTTTAAAAAAATCCAAATATTTGCCAATTTTTAAACATGAAGTAGCCTAACATTAGGCACTTTACATCCAAGTGTGGAAGTTAAATTGATTAAACATGATGTTTGACTTAAATGTATCTCTGTAGGCACATCCACTATACTTCATCTTTGCCGCCGACACTGACTCGAATACTTTCATGAAATGTCAGTGTAATTCACACCACATGTAAACAGACACAAATTTGTTAACGTCTTTCTAATATTAGCTCTAATGTCCACTTATAACATGCATTTGAAAAAGCAATACACTCCAAACATCTTTCCTTTTAATGACTTGTAATGAGAGGCATTTCTAAACCCACTGTCCAACCAAAAATAATATTATAACATACTCCACAATATGTCTTTTGTGATCTGATGTGCCTTTTTTATCACAGAATGATGCAGAAATGTATATTCTATACTGTAATAAAGACTTATGTCGAATAGAAATGGATTATAAATATACATAATTATTAAAATTCTTGAGGTGGTTTTAAGAACAAGAATAAATAATGCATTGTCACAGTCAAGTATTTATTAGCATTCAAAGTGTTTCAATCATTCAAAGTGTTTCTATCTCCTTTTATTCTGTTACAGCAATAGCCGCTGCCTTTGTCCATATTTAGGATTTCCTGGAGCATCATGATTTTCTGCATTAGGGTGCCCTCTGGCTTCCAGTACGAATGAAACGGACATTATGGATAATGCATGGCTAGCTGTGCATTAAACAATTTTAATGCACGTTGTGGAGGCCAATAACCACCTGACACGAAGCGCATTAAAATCATGTAATGCACAGCTAGCCATGCATCATCCCACTTATTCCATGGTCATTTGCCAGCATTTACTACTTAAAACTATTAATGATGTTTGTAGTGCAATATTTGATTGGAAGGGTGAAAAATTACGGTTATTTTTGTCAGTTATGGCTCTTTCCGCTTCAAATCAGACACAGAGATGAAATAGTGCAGTAAGATTTTATTAATTAGAATGAATTACAGCATTTATTTAAATTATTGATCGAGAGAGAGAGAGAGAGTTGTCTGAGTGTGTGAGTTACTTTCGTCTGCGTGTCTGTCGCTACAAACAATGAAGCTATATGTCTATGATAGGGTGACCATATGAGCCATTTTCCCAGGACGCGTCCTTTCCAGGATTTTTATATTGCCTAAAATATCCAGGTTTTGGCTGTTTGCACTGTGCAGAACGATCATTGTATGACATTCATAAGAGCTATAGAGAGCAGAGCAGATGGCTCCTTATGCATTCAAATCACTCTCTTGGGACTTTGGTGTCATACAATGATCGGTGTGCAGCGACGCTTCAAGTTTAACAAACGAACAAACACACCTAACATTGAAGTGTATTTGCATTGCTTTGATCGTTCTCTGTAGATCTCACCTTCTCACACGCTAGGATTGGTCAATTATGTACAATACCTGCATGTTATTGGTCATACTACTTTGGATGTTTTAGGCAATATAGAAATCCTGGCAAGGATGCGTCCTGGTAAAATGGCTCATATGGTCACCCTAGTCTATATTTAACCAGTTTTCCAGTTTCATAAGGTGTTCATAACTGCCAGTTCATACTAACAGTATTGAGAAGAGTATTACAGACAACACCTCTTTCAGTAGCTTGTTGGTGGAGTCTAGAACAAATGAGTGTTAACTTGTATTGGTT
This sequence comes from Cyprinus carpio, assembly GCF_018340385.1. NCBI lineage: Eukaryota > Metazoa > Chordata > Actinopteri > Cypriniformes > Cyprinidae > Cyprinus > Cyprinus carpio. The sequence goes on from NC_056600.1 coordinate 29,456,337, forward strand.
TCTTTTTGCTTTAGACTTGATGTCACATGAAGAGGAGGGTCAAGAACGGAATGAAATGGAAGACAAAGATCAGTATAAGAAACATCATGGCATCACTGGAGAAGCCACCAATTTAAGTTGCTCACAGACTAAAAAGACTTCTACACGAAAAAGAGCTCAAAAGACAAGAGCTATACGTCATTTCACCTGCCAACAGTGTGGAAAGATTTTCACTGTAAAAAGAAACCTTGAAGTTCATACTAGAATTCACACTGGAGAAAGGCCTTACAGCTGCCAACAATGTGGGAAATGTTTCATTAAAAAGGGATCCCTTAAAGACCACATGAGAACTCACACCGGAGAGAAACCTTACACATGCCCTCAATGTGGAGTAAGTTTCTCTCTAAAAGGAATCCTTGAAAGGCACTTTAGAATTCACACTGGAGAGAAACCTTACACTTGCCCTCAGTGTGGAAAGAGTTTCATTCGAAAAGGAAGTCTTAAAGGCCACATGAGAATTCATACTGGAGAGCAGCCTTACACATGTCCTCAATGTGGAAAGAGTTTTACACACAGACAAGCTCGTAATGCACACATAAAAATTCACATAGGAGAGAAGCCTTACATATGTGATGAGTGTGGAAAGAGTTTCTATCAACCAGGAGACCTCAAATTCCACATGAGGATTCACTCTGGAGAGAGTCTTTTCACCTGCCAACAGTGTGCAAAGAGTTTTACTAGAAAAGCAACCCTTGAAGTCCACATGAGAATTCACACTGGAGAAAAGCCATTCATATGCCCTCAGTGTGGAAAGAGTTTCTATCAACCAGCAAACCTTCGAGTCCACATGAGAATTCACACGGGAGAGAAACATTTTACCTGTCAACAGTGTGGAAAGAGTTTCTCTCGAAATGGAAACCTCAAAGCCCACATGAGGATTCACTTAAGACAGAACAGTTTCTTATGTCATGTGTGTGGAGTGAGTTTCACGGACGGGAACGAATATAAGAATCATGTAACAACTCACACTGAAGAGACACGAGAATTCACAGAGAAGTGAAGCCTTTCACATGCTTCCCTGAGGAAAGAGTTTCAGATCTAAAGAAAACTTTACAGTCATATGAGGCATTATAAGCAATTTAACTGTTAGCTCACCCAAAAATAGTTAAGCCTCAAGTTGTTCCAAACCTGTGTGAGTTTCTTTCTTTCTTTTTCTTTCTTTTTATGTGTATTTACGCTTTGGTTTGAAAGCAATCAACGCATCGGCGCAGCGCGGCTGACACAGAAGAGCATATTTATGTTTTCTTCGTGTACAGAAGAAAAAAAGTATTCTCGTCGCTTCATAACGTTACGGTTGAATCACTGATGGCAGATGGAGTATTCTGACGATGCTTTTCATACTTTCCTGGACCTTGACACTGTTATTTATTTGGCAGTCTATGGGACAGTCTCAAGCCTCCCTGTTTTTATCCAAAATATCTTAAATTGTGTTCCGAAGATGAATGAAGCTTTTACGGGTTTGGAACGACATTGGGGTAAGTGATTAATGACAACATTTTCATTTTTGGGTGGAGTAACCATTTAAGGCTGGAATACATTACACGACTGTTAAAATCAGAATAAATTTTCCAAACACTAGGCATCATGCACTTACCTTAAACTCTGTAAATAGTCAGTGAGGAAAACTGGCCGTCATACACTAAACGACTGAGGATGACACACTACCAGAGTGTAAAGTTGTATCACAACAAACTTCGAAACATGTGCCTTGTTCCTAGGAGACGTGTGACAAATGAAAACAATATGTTCTAAAATTGGCTCAAAATATCAAACGTTTTTGATCTCAGATGACTGGATGTGATTTTCTTTGAAATCTGCAAACTAGCTCTGACTTTCGGCAATTAGCGTCAACTTCTCCAGACTGTAAATTGGCGGGAAAATGGGGCAACAATTGTGTAGAGTATTCCATTTTTTATCAATCTTTTGAATTCAAATTGTATTTTATTTAGCAGACACTTTTATAAAATAAGTTCAGTATCCTAATAAATCAGAAAGAATTTATATGATTCAGGAGAATAGAAATAACATTTATAAAAATGAGATTGAGAAAAATAAAAACTAAGGTAATGTGCATCTTGATCAAAAGGTGTATGTGTACATGTGTGCATTATTTACTGTATATACTGTAAAAAAGTGACGTGACGTGTAGTAGGTTTGCTGCTATAGTCAGTGTTGATGGTGGCACCCTTGTTAAGCCGCAACACCGGTTATGTCACTTCCTCACCGTGGCACCGTCCCCCACCATCGTTTGGATTTTTTGTATAGTAATAAAGATCATTTAGTTCAGTTTGATGACACTACAATTAAAAACTGAACGGGGCTGCTCAATGCAGCGTGCTGACACCAGAAGATCTTCAAAGATCAGCAGCTGGAGTCAGATTGCATTTATCACGTGAGGAGAGTGAGAGACCATGAAATGCCAAACAAAATGCAAAAGCGCCCGTTCAGTATTTTGGTTTTGAAAAGCCTGATTCCAAGCTTTCATATTAGTTTTGCTAGTATACTTTCCATGTTTCTAATTTTTTTGGTTCCACAGTGTTTGCCAATTTCCTGTTTTTTATATTTAAACTCTGTGCAAGTTATTAGTTATTTATTTAGGCCTATAGCATGGTATATTTTAACTCGTTTTGTTAAAAGTGCTATGTTTAATATAAGCTAAGTGAGTTTGTCGCTGCAGTTTTTTTTTTTTTTTTGTCCATTCACACCAATTTGACACTATAATCCAACAATATTCTATAATATTCTATACATAATATTCTATAATACAAGCTATTTAAAAGTGAAGGAAAGCAAGGAAAGAGGGAAAACTCCAACAAACTATGAATTACAGACTTGTAGACAACATATGACAGAAAAATGATGAAGGGATACCTGGCTTCAGAAGGTGTCAAAGCATCAGGTGGCCGCGTGGGGGATACGCAGTGAAAAATCTTTTATTATATGGCTCAATATCATGTAGGTATTGCCAAAGAAATTATGGATTATGTGCTGTAAAATTGGATAGTGTTTGTATTTTATTCAACTACGTTAGGGTTATTAGTGCAGTTTCAGGGCCGCAGTTGTAGGACCATTTAGGATGTTTGTTTGTTTTTCATGTGACCGTATCATTAGCCAATTCTACTCCAACAGAGTCAAACTTCAAACAGATACAAAGACTAGAACCATGGAAAAGATGCATTTTTATGAATCATTTTTAATGTAAGAGAGAGAGTTTTAAACTCGAATGTCAGAATCAGAAAGAGCTTTATTGTCAAGCGTTTATACACGCACAAGGAGTTTGTCTTGGTGACAGAAGCCTCCAGTACTGATGGAAGAAACTAAGCTTTTCGAAGCTTCAAATCAATTGAAGCAACTGCTTCACAAAATGATTCACTGTTACGAAGCGCTCGAAACACCACACGCTAGTGATGCCTGCTGGTCAGAAGTGTGTAAATGCAACAAAGACTCAGGCTAAAACATGCATAAAACAGCTTTTAAAACCCCATTGCAAATGTTTTATTGAAAGTTTAATATATTAAATGCCATAAAAAAGATAAAATACCATTAAATATGAAGTGCCCGTACAATATGTGGCTTTCAAAATATTTAGTTAATTTGCAGGGCTTGTTTTGTTTTGTTTTATAGAGAGCTTGTGTGTGTGTATATATATATATATATATATATATATATATAAATATATATATATATATAAGGCAGAAATAGACTATTAACTACTACTCGTCCTTTTATTTACACAATGTCTAGTTAATTTGTTTACAAATTAATTAAATTGATCTGAGATCAGGTAAAACTATAAACGCTGGTTTAATGATTCACTGCTGGGCAAAATCACAGAAAACCCCTGATACACACTTTCAAAAAAAAAAAAAAAAAAAATATTAAAAAAAAATAAAATAAAATCCCACACACTCACATTATAACATTTACAAAAAACACACAACAATACACAATATAAACAAATATCAATTATTCATTAGATTAACAAATAGTCACAGGCCCCTCACCTAATAAACATACTGGGTGCCAGGATGTCTGTGAACGACACCAGGACACCTCAGCCAGATCAGATAAACTTTACGACCTAAAAGTATGTCGAGAGAATCTTCCTCCACATACTGCTATAGGAAACAACTTCTTTCATTAATTCATAGACAATTTTTCTATGAGCTTCCTATCATGCATATCCTCAGGTCATTGTGTATGATTACTATTTTTCTTGTATAAGGTCTTTTGTATTGTATACTGTCTTATGCATGCTTATGATAGAACCACTCGTTCATGTAATCTTACTTATACCATGTTTAGTATCTATGAATTCATCTTCTGATGATCTGAACATCTTTACATTCACCAACGATCCTTGGATCTCAGCTGACGTCTCTCTTAGCTCTTCATCATCAAGACTTTCACCCGAGACTGCATGCAGATGCTTGTTCCAGGCCAGGGCAATGCAAGTATTGTACATTTAAAAAAACGCTGAAAAACACACTCATATTATAAACTAAATACCCAAATATAAACGGTGCTGAAGTTTCATTACTCAAGTAACAAACTCACTCTTTTCATAGCTTCATTCTCTGGTTTTCCTGATGGTTTCATCCATCAAGCATCATTTGCCCTTTGCCATGTATGAGTGATTGTTTGTTGGTTTGTGAGACTAGTTTGTGTTAGTGTTTAGTTAATAAAACTCTTGTGCACAAATTACATGAGTTTCTGATTCTGCCTTACAAATCAATGTCCCTTTACGATTTTGGTCTGTGGTACATGCTCTAATGCATTAGTAGGCTACTGTAAGTCACAAAAATATCCTTTCTCAGATTTTATATGAAATTACTCTAAATGTTCACTGGACGAACAGATTAGTTGATGGCAATTTAATTCTACTACAGTTACTACTGGCAGCTAATAGAAATAATTGTAAATAATCATAATTAATTGTAATTATATATACACACACAGATACACATTTCCCTTTTGAGATAATTTGTTACAGTGTTTTTACATATGAGTCTGTAATTTTCTGTTTGTTGAACTTTAGATTGTACAACACGTTTGAAGGATGTAAATTGATCAAGCAAGTGGGCTTATCAGGTTTTTTTTCCATGTTATAGGTCTCAGCGGTTCCGAACACTATGTGCTGTGTGACCGTGATACTCTTCTTGAGGATACTGAGGTTTCTATTTCCTCACAGACCACCAAATGATATAATCCAAAATATAAATCAGTTGAGAAAGCAAAGTCACTAGGTCCAGGACAATGGGTAAGTTGTTTTTTATAAACTTTGTAGATCTCAATCAGTGCAATAATGTGCAACTTTCTATGCAACAGACAAATGTTACTTTTCTCCTCAGATATAATCTTTAAATAGATGACGTATAAACAGTAGAAATGTTTTAATATTAATGTTTGGAAAGTTGGTCCGTGTAGACCACTGGTAATTTTTATCCCCCTAGTAATAAGCATTTATTCATTTTATTTACTTTCAGGTCTCCAAAGTTTGTGCAACTGTCTGCAAACTAAACATACCAACAACTATAAAGGCCTGGGATGGATACTATGAAATTCAAGACTGTTCTATCCAAGACTGATGTGGACAGATTATAGTTACACTTTGGGAAATGCACATCTCCCAGCTTGTACTAGGTAAATCCTACACTTTCAAAAGCCTTGAAACTAGACAAATCCAAAACATGAAGAAGCTCACAACAACTCCCAGCACAACCATTGAACTCATTCAACAAGATGAAGTCTTTCCACCTGGTCAGGGCCCTCAAATCATTGAGGAGCCCCTACCCAACTGCAGGTATAACAGTAAAACCAACAGGGGCCCAAATAAGCATTAAAAAACGGTGTCCAAAATGCCATAAACCTCAGAAAAACTTAAGTGTGAAACAAGAATTTCACTGATGTCACACTTCCAAAATTCTGTGCAAAACGTACAACTATATAATAAAATGCAATGGCATTACAGAACTCGAACAAGATGTTCGCATAATCACCCTTTCAATTTCCCCATTCTTACAAACTCATATCACAGGTCTTGCACTTGTCTACCTGTGACTCTCAAGATACTGAGGAGCTTTTTCTAAGCACTGACTTACAATGATTGTTTAGAAATCATCAATGTAGAAAAAACTTCTTCAGCTCATCCCAGTGATGAGGAGTTAATAGAAATGTCTTTGAATGAAACAAACTCTGTCATCTGTGTAAAAGACACACCGGACAATATCAGTCCTACACCTCAGTCTCCTGTTAAAGGGGTCATATGATGCTATTTGAAGTGACCATAATGGGGTTGGCCCTGGAATTGCTGCTAACAGCTATATTAACTAAGTTTATTTCTGTTTTCTCTATTCTATTTCTGTGTGCTGTTGAAGAGTGGGTCAGACTGGGACAGATTAGACAAAAAAAGGTCACATATGCCCCTAAAAAAAGGTAAGTTGAGTACCCATTAAGTTATATGGTGGATATTGGTAGTTTGAGAAAAACAGATTAAATCTGCAAGTGTACTGAAACTTTTAATTTATTGAATAATTGGCAGAGACACCAGTACAGTAGCTCGATGACATCCAAAGAGTGTAGGAGGCAGTACAACAAAATCTGGGCTAGAGTATCAAGGGCACAAAAGAAGGCAGACAACAAAGAAATGATCAGTTCAGTTGAGATGGCCAGCATCGCTGAAAGTGACAGCCTTAGTCACTACCAGCACATTGAGGAGCATCATCTTGACATGTTTTCAGATCCAGCCCTGTCAAGTTCTGAGCGCGAACAAGAACTTTCCGAATGGGCATGTATGTTTCAAGTTAAACATAATGCTGTAGATGCTCTATTAAACATCCTTGAAAGACATGGGCATGAAGACCTTCCCCATACTGCACACATACTGACACATGAACCATTATGAACTTACAACCAAATATGGTGTCAAGAGTGTACAGTTTAATGTGGCAGATCAGCTCTCAACACATCTGAGCAGGTATCCTGCTCTATCTGCAGTCACTGACCTCTCCCTAACAATGATGGGCTGCCAATGTTCAGACTCAAACATATCCCTCTGGCCAGTTCTCTGTTCCAAAAACTTGTCACCAGAATGTATTTTCCCCTGTACATATCCACTGCTGCTTCCAAACCCAAAACCCCAAACTTTGTCTCATACACTGTTTAGCAATTGGCAGAACTGATCTAGGATGGTCTGACTTGGGAGGCTGTATGTTACCTGCAATGCTCCAGCTAAAGCTATGGTAATGTGTATAAAGCAATTTTCTGGATACTATGGGTGCGATAAATGTGACCAGAGGGGATCTTGGGATGGCCAAATGATATATCCAGAAACAAATAACCTGACCATGAGAACAGATTGCAGGAAATAGACTGCTGGAAAGCAACAGAGTTCAGACAGTTTGCTATCTACACGGGGAAGATTGTTCTGAAGGGATTTCTTCAAGACCAGCTCTATGAACACTTCTTGAGCTTCAGCATGGCTCTTTGCATTTTGGGAAACCCAGATTTCACAAAGTCACGCAAGGACCTTATGCAAACCAGCAGCAGAGATATTTTGTGTAGAGAGGACGGGAGCTGTATGGAGAGACATTTTGATTTAGAATTCAGCATTCCTTGCTGCAGCTTGCAGAAGATGCCCAAAACTTTGGCAGCCTTGACAGCTGCAGTGCTTTCAAGTTTGAGAGCTATCTTCATCAAATGAAAAAACTGGTCCGATCTAGGAAAAATGTTTGGGCACAAGTTGCAAATCGTCTGGAGGACACATCCAAGACCAAGATAGAAATTAAGGAAAATAATGTGCCCAAACAATATCTTGAACAATGTTCTGAGGTGTTGTCAGGAAAAGCGGACGATATACACAAATCTACAGCCATATCCACTGACACCGTGTTATTTCTCGTCTCTGTGGAACATACATGGCTAACATTAGGCATTCTCAAATGCTTTGCTCAGAAAGAGAGTCCTCCTGTCTTCTGGTGATTTGCTCTCCAGTGCCATTCACTTTTGAAAACCTAGATGTTTCTAGTACAACACGAATCAACACTGGAAAACATCACTTAAGTATAAGGTTAGAGACACTTACCAATGATCATCTTTTAATAGGTAATTATGTATATTTTAATTTATGTGTTGCAAGCTGAACTTACAGATTCATCTAAACTTCACTTACAGGTTTATCTTAACAATGTATTACTCAACCATCTTTGTGGATCGAAAGGATCGATGTGGTAGGATTTAGTCCATATATGTTTTTATAAAACATAAATAATACACATTAATCAATTAAATACATTACAAGGTCAACTGTATACATAGAAAACATCAAGCAAGCATCCTTGTCTCTGTCTGAAAGGTCCTGTTCCACTATTGGCTCAAATGTTGGGACCAAGGTCATAAAATGTGCCATTCCGGACAAACATCTCTGGACAAAATATGCCGTCAGAGTATTTTCTGACACAGGTAAAGTATAATACCAAGGTTATTTTTTATCTCATCAACTACTGGCAACCATTCCTAAAATATTCATTATTTATATAAGGTTTATTAATCAAAATTTGTACTATTTTTAGAACAGACAGTTACACTCTAATAAGGTGTCGGGCCCAAAAAACTGTTGAAACTTCCTGTTGAGGACTCGGATGGAAATGGTTCACAAAAAATTATACCACCAAGAAGATTTAGAGGTATAAGATCTGTGCTGACACTGTAAATAAGGTAAAGTTTTCACAATCGCAGTTGTAACTTTTGTTTCTTGCAGAAGAACTTCAGCCCATCGAACCCAGAAAGTCACCACAAACAAAACTATGTAAGTATACATATAAAACAAGAAAAGCTAAAGTGCTTGTTGTCTATAAATATCTTCTTTAAATGCTAATTATGATTTTACAGTTCAAGAGGACAGTGAATCATCCCAAGGTGAAATCATTATTATGTCACAGTGTTCATTATTTAATGTAAGGTTAGGCCGTGGGAATAAATTATTCCGAACAGGACCATTTAGCTTTTTACTGCATTTTTTATTTTTCTAACTGATATAAAATTCATTGTCCTGATGCTTTTTTTTATATTTATTTAGTTTATATTCAGTTTTTCCAGTTTGAGAGCAACGAAAATAAACAAACGGCCATTTGCGTAATGGATGACTGCCAAAAGATGATCAAATCATACCCAAAAAGATTTGAGGCTGTAATTGGTGCCAAAGATGCTTCAACAAAGTATTGAGCAAAGGCTGTGAATACTTACATACATGTGATTTTTATATATGTATATATATATATATATATATATATATATATATATATATATATATATATATATATATATATATATATATATTACATATATATATAATAAATTTGCAAAATTTCAAACAAACTTGTTTCAAGTTGTCATTATGGACTATTGTTTGAAGAATTTTGAGGAAAATAAATTTTGGAATGAGGATTTTGTAACAAAATGTGGAATAAGTGAAGGGCTGTGAATACTTTACAGATGCACTGTACATTTAAATAAAACTTCTCTCTTTCTGTCTCATAACTGCATAATATACAAGAGGGAACTGTTACACACAGGATCTTTTAGCTCCGGGAACCTGAGACATCTGGTCACCCTGTGTGTGAATTATTATAATATAGCTTGAAAAAGCTATAGCTTACAATAAGTACCTATACATCTCACCTGATAACCGCAGCTCCTGAGCGATCCGCTGTAAATTATCATCTCGGAGGACCCTGTCATGTACACACTGCAGGACATCACATAGCGCTCGCTGTTCCTGCCAAAGTTCAGGGAGTTACTCCAGACATCTCTTTTGTTTTCATGAAAGAATTTAAGCAATACTTTTCATTGATCCAATGATCTAAGAACAAAAAAAACTTTGTTTGTAAATCTTTTCTCATCTTTAATTACATGTAGGGTAAGTCTCTTTTTTTCTCCATTTTTAATGTATTAAACACACCTTTTTCTTTTATAAATTATTTTTTTTCCTTTAATTTGTTGTCATTGTCTATGATTTTAATTTGTTGATGGTTGTCTTACTGTTTGTATACAGTTTTTAAAAATAAAATAAGTTCAGAGATTTTCTATCTTCCTTTTTGTCATCTTCAGTTGTTTTCCTCAACTCCTGATTGGTCAACCTCAGACAGATTGACTAATCGGCTTGTTCAACCGAGCATCAACGATTTCTCCCGATGGGAAATAAATAGAGTACGAGCTTGTACGGCAACAAAAATCGCACCGTGTGCGCCCAGTTTAAGAGAGACTTCTTCTTAGAGGCTTTTTCTTTCTTGTATATATATACACACACACGTATATTAATTTACACTGTAAAGACTATTCTTACACAGTGAAAAAGTTTTCTTTAAATAAATTCAATTACACGTTTGTAGCATTTCTACATTTTCCTACTGTAGTTTTTTGACCTATTGCTTGTAATTATCTTTCTTATTCATATTGCATCAGTGAGCTTGACTTTAATAACTTACTGTAGTGTTATTTTTGTGACTGCATTGGTGATACTGCATTTTGTGTTTTTTTTTTTTTTAATAAATTTTGGCTAACAACTACACTGTGATATATATATATATTGTTATAGAGAAATAAAATTACACATATCGTGATATAAGATTTCTTCAACATGGTAACTCTCTGTTGTTGGCTGTGATGGGGACATGCAATTTTGTTGGTGTTCATCCACCATCCTGTTTTGTAATCAAAACAATTATAAAATTTACAAATACATATTCTGTGTAATACTGTAACAGAGCCGACGAGACATGAGGCGAGCAGATCCAAGTGCAAACTTTTATTTACAAACATGGTCAAAACAGGCAGGGTCAAGCAGTGGCAAACACGTATGATACAGGCAAGACACAAGAATAATCCAAGGGCAGACGAGGGTCTCCGATCAGCAAACAACATCCAGAGGGCTAGACAGAGAGAGATAATCCAAGCACACGATAATAGTCCAAATGGCAAGACGACAGGGCAGTCCAAAACCAAAGGCAGAGATCTATACACGGGAAAACAGGCAGGGAAAGACTAGACTAGACTAAAATAAACTAGGAACTGTGAATAAGACAAAACTCTGATGATAAACCGGCTCCGTATCGTGGCTAACACTGGGAGAGTGGAGGAAAAATGCAGAACAATACTGTGTGTGTGTGTGTTATATAGTGTGTGTAATAGCTTTCAGGTGAGCGTGTGATTGGTTACAGCTGTGTGCAATCAGTGCAATGGATGATGGGAAATGTAGTCCAGGGTGATGTGAAACAGTCTGTGTAGTGTGAAAGTCTTTGTGCTACATAATGACCTCTGGTTGTGAACAAACGGAAGTCCGTAGACCGGGTTCATGACAAATACATTTTGTGTACTATCTAGTATACATTCAGAAAGTCAATGCACAGTCAATTTTCACAGTTCTCGATACCAGTTTGACTTCTGACTTAATTTGGTACCACAGCAAAAACTTTAGAACTACTTAACTGTTTGAAAATAATAAATACAATTATGCTAAGTTGTTAGCAATAACAAGGACAATTAAACGTATAAAAAAACCAAGCTGCAAGTCTTTTGTTTATAATCAGTAAAGCTGTCTACACTACACAATGAGTATCTTAAATATGTTGTGTTTATACTTCATTATGCAATGATCAGGCATACTTAATACAAAAATACCTGGAACAGTTTTGAAGCTATATTATTGATTGTGTATGTTGTTAAGGGTGATAGACAGATCTGTTGGGTGAAGCTGTCATAAGCCGTGCTGTATCGTGAATAAAACACAGCTGCTGACTAATTATAATTAAGGACTAGAACTAACCGTTTTTACAATAATCAGACAGCCAGCAGATATGTTTTACCAGAGGAGGCAAAACAGGCAGTGCCTTGAAAAAATTACAAGAAAAGAACTCCATTCCAGAAATTCCAGCTCTTGTTTTCGACCATCAGTTCACAAATAAAATGTGACTGTACTTGAGATCTGAAATGTGTTATTGCGTCGTCAGTTATTATTTTGTAATAAATTGAAAACTTTGAGATTTATACATGGTTTCAATAAATAGAACAGTAATTACATTAAAAATATTTCCTATTTTTTACATTAAAATTAATGTAAAAATAGGAAATATAATTGTATTGATGGTTTTCTTGACAGTTTATGTAATGTTTAACATGGAAAATGTCAACATTATGTGTAACTGGAACATGAATTTACATTTCATTAAAAAGGGATTACTTCAGAACACTGCTATATTCATACATTCATGTTATACAAGAAAAAAAGACAATAACTTGACTGTCTTAACAGACCAGTTTTAACATTCAGTGCTTTTATCTAACCTGTACTTTTTGTGTCTTGTGGAAGTGCAGTGATTGAATATGCTGTGTGGGACAATTAGGTATAAACTGCCTCACCATGCTTCTTACCATGCAGGACACCCTACAAACTCTCTGATTGACTGTCTGTGCTTGAAACCTTTAAAGGGGGCAGAACATACACAGTTTCACCCACTCTCATGTTAATCTTTGGTACCCATAGAGCAGTACTGCAGCCCTCATATCTCCAAAAATTCTTTGGTTTTATCATATTTATAGAAGAAAGATACAGCTTTACAATTTTCTCCGGAAAAAGCCGAGCTCCTGGAGGCACGCCGTGGGTGGAGCAAAAGAGTGACGAGCACTTGAGCGCCGAATGCCAACAAAACACACATTTTATATCGTTTCACTTACAGGTTTTTCCACCTGAGAAACATAGCTCGACTTAGACCTTTTCTCTCTTTTGCAGACACAGAAAGGCTTATACATGCCTTCATAACAACTAGGTTAGATTACTGAAATGCCTTGTTCTCTGGCCTTCCAGCTAAGTCGTTAAGCAAGCTTCAGTATATACAAAATTCTGCCGCTCGTGTGCTCACTTGTACTTCTCCTCGTGAACACATTACACCGGTTCTTTCACAATTACACTGGCTTCCCGTAAATGCGAGAATTGATTTTAAAATTCTTATTTTAACTTACAAGGCACTTCATGGGACTGCACCTGACTATCTTTGTGATCTCACCAGTCCTTATACTCCATCACGCTCTCTTCGCTCTACTAACTCTCTTTCACTTCACCAGCCATCATGTAAGCTAAAGACCATGGGGGAAAGAGCCTTTTCATACAAAGCCCCTAAGCTATGGAATGTCCTTCCTCTGCCCGTCAGAAATGCACCAACATTGGGTTATTTTAAAAAAGTTGATTAAGACACATTTATTTAAGACTGTCTTTCTCTAATGAATTGTTGTATTGCTTTTGTTGTTTTTATTTTATTTTATTTATTACTTTATTACTGTAGCGCTTTGGGTTTAAGAAAAGCGCATTACAAATAAAATGTATTATTATTATTATTATTATTATTACCGTCTGCAGTTCTGAATCATGACCGGGATCTTTTAGCTTGGACCGCTCCATCTTTCAGTATCAAACAATGGTCAAATCCAGCGTTGAACTGGGCCTTGGTTATAAAACTTTTGTCAACAAACACACTTGTGAAACTCCATTGCTTGCCCGGAAAAACAAACTGTATCCACTGTTTACATAACGCTGGGTTTCTCTTACAACCAAAAACACACTTATTTGGAGACATTCTTCCCGAGCAAGTCCCGGGCGCGTTCTTCCGGGAGAAATATAAGGAGTTCCACCCTTGTCTACATCATGAAGAGCCACGATAGGAAAAAAAACTCTCCGAAGCTTGTACGAACCCGGAAGTAAGATTATTGGCACAGACATACTCTGTCATACATCCAAATTGTTTTTTTAAACTTTGTTAAAGAGAGTTGGATTCTCATGCTGAGCGTGGACAGTGTTAACAACTCTGAATGCATGAAACAGCATTGGACCCCCCCCCCCTAAAGAGAGGGTTCTCAGTTTACTTAAGGTGTTAATTTAATTAATTAGTTACTGAAAAATAAAATAAAACACCCTGTACCTAAAGGCGGGGGGTGTAACTAAATTTAGCTTGAAGGAAGGAAATGTGTTTGCGGAGCATGCCTGTTCACACCCACCTTTCTTTAAGCAAATAAATAGCAGTCTAGTGAGCGTCTCAGACACTTTCTAATCTTCAGCTCAGAATCAACAAGACTCTTTCATTTGCACAAACTCAAGAAAAACACCAAGGTAAGTCTGCATGTAAAAAAACATGTAAACCTGAAGTTCAGATACTGAAGAATCTTCAATTGTATCTCATGTTAATCTAGTAAAACTTGTCTTTTGGATTCTTTGCATCAAATTATAAGCTTCTTTATCTAAAAGTGTAAGGCAGAGTTAGATAATAAATAAAAGATTTGTCTTACATTTGACTTTACCAGAAATCAGGTTTGAATCATATGCCAGATTGGATTGCAGCAAATGCTAAAGTTAAGTCATTACACTTCTCTATACATTCCTGTAAATATTATGTTTGTTTCTCACAGTCATTCATACACCTTAGCGCTTTTTTGAACTGATTCCCATACTGTTTTTTTTTATAATACAAAGTTTGTTTAGTCTTTACCAAAACTGGCTCAATTCGTGTTTAGTTCAAGCCTTACAAACCTTGATGTTTAAAACCTTTTCCTTGTAAAATGTCAAAGAATTTGGATCATGAGCACAGAAGCCTAAGTATATAACATTAAAATGTTCTAGTAAGGGGTCGCTATGGAGCAACGTAGAAGGTAGACGTGTTTGCCATCTTCTCCACATCCAAGTCGATAAAATTGTCATTAGACTAACTTTAAATGGGCTAAAAGTTTAGGTAGACAACCATAGCACTGCACTTTAAACTTTAAACATTGTCAATGCCATCAAAAAAAAAAATGCCCCTGATCCTCAATAGATTGATTGATGATAGAAACGGTAAATATTTGGAGGTTGCAACACCCAATGGATAGGGAGTGTACATTTTTACTCACACGTTTATAAATCTTTTACTGGGATTGACCATTTTTTGGTTACTTCTGAACTGATACATAGAATAACTGGTACACAGTACCATAACATGTTGATATCAAACCATAGTCCCATGTTCTGCCAAGAAAAAAATATTATTGGCGATTCGATCCTTATCTACTTAAAGTCCCAGCTTTTGAAAAATACATAAATGCTAAATTGGATGATTTCTTTATTAATAATGACAATGACCAAGTCTCCGATTCAACTTTATGGGATACCCCTAAAGGCAGTCATGAGGGGTCATATTATTGCTTATAAACCTGCTATTAAGAAAAATAGTAATAGCAGGCTTTTAATAATTGAAAATTTATTAACAACATTAGAAAAGGAATATAAAAAATTTGGATTACAAGAAGACATTGAATTTAAAATAGGAATATAATTCAATTCTAGGCAAAAGAGTTGAGAATCTCTTACTTAAATTGAAACAAAAACACTTTGAACTGGGTGATAAGCCAGAAACTTTATTATCAAAACAATTAAGAGGTTAACAAGCAAAGCAAACCATTCACCATATTAAATAAAAAAAAACTGGTTAAATTGTAACCAGTCCAGAAAAAAATGAATGAATCTTTTAGGAAAATTAATTTGAATCTTTATTCTTCAAAATGCAAAGTTATTCAAGACTATTATGATTCTTTTTTTGTTAACCTCAACCTTCCCAAATTGGATGAAATTGCAAAAGAGGACTTACAGGTTCATCTCAGTATATCAGAATGTCGTGGAAAAGTTAATTTATTTCAGTAATTCAACTCAAATTGTGAAACTCGTGTATTAAATAAATTCACTGCACACAGACTGAAGTAGTTTAAGTCTTTGGTTCTTTTAATTGTGATGATTTTAGCTCACATTTAACAAAAACCCACCAATTCACTATCTCAACAAATTAGAATATGGTGACATGCCAATCAGCTAATCAACTCAAAACACCTGCAAAGGTTTCCTGAGCCTTCAGAATGGTCTCTCAGTTTGGTTCACTAGGCTACACAATCATGGGGAAGACTGCTGATCTGACAGTTGTCCAGAAGACAATCATTGACACCCTTCACAAGGAGGGTAAGCCACAAACATTCATTGGCAAAGAAGCTGGCTGTTCACAGAGTGCTGTATCTAAGCATGTTAACAGAAAGTTGAGTGGAAGGAAAAAGTGTGGAAGAAAAAGATGCACAACCAACCGAGAGAACCGCAGCCTTTATGAGGATTGTCAAGCAAAATCGATCCAAGAATTTGAGTGAACTTCACAAGGAATGGACTGAGGCTGGGGTCAAGGCATCAAAAGCCACCACACACAGACGTGTCAAGGAATTTGGCTACAGTTGTCGTATTCCTCTTGTTAAGCCACTCCTGAACCACAGACAATGTCAGAAGCGTCTTACCTGGGCTAAGGAGAAGGAGAACTGGACTGTTGTCCAGTGGTCCAAAGTCCTCTTTTCAGATGAGAGCAAGTTTTGTATTTCATTTGGAAACCAAGGTCCTAGAGTCTGGAGGAAGGGTGGAGAAGCTCATAGCCCAGGTTGCTTGAAGTCCAGTGTTAAGTTTCCACAGTCTGTAATGATTTGGGCTGCAATGTCATCTGCTGGTGTTGGTCCATTGTGTTTTTTGAAAACCAAAGTCACTGCACCCATTTACCAAGACATTTTGGAGCACTTCATGCTTCCTACTGCTGCCCAGCTTTTTGAAGATGCTGATTTAATTTTCCAGCAAGATTTGGCACCTGCCCACACTGCCAAAAGCACCAAAGTTGGTTAAATGACCATGGTGTTGATGTGCTTGACTGGCCAGCAAACTCACCAGACCTGAACCCCAGAGAGAAATCTGTGGGGTATTGTCAAGAGGAAAATTAGAAACAAGAGACCAAACACTGCAGATGAGCTGAAGGCCACTGTCAAAGAAACCTGGGCTTCCATACCACCTCAGCAGTGCCACAAACTGATCACCTCTATGCCACGCCGAATTGAGGCAGTAATTAAAGCAAAAGGAGCCCCTACCAAGTATTGAGTACATGTACAGTAAATGAACATACTTTCCAGAAGGCCAACAATTCACAAATTTTTTTTTTTTTATTGGTCTTATGAAGTATTGTAATTTGTTGAGATAGTGAATTGGTGGGTTTTTGTTAAATGTGAGCCAAAATCATCACAATTAAAAGAACCAAAGACTTAAACTACTTCAGTCTGTGTGCATTTAATTTATTTAATAAATGATTTTCAGTATTTGAGTTGAATTACTGAAATAAATAAACTTTTCCATGACATTCTAATTTATTTATTTTCCGTCTTTTCCGTCTGGCAAAGCACCTGGGCCCGTATTCACAAAACATCTTAAGACTAAAAGTAGCTCATAACTGTCCGATTTATGAGAAAATCTTAAAGAGGTCATATGATGCTGCTAAAAAGAACATTATGTTGTGTATACGGTGTAATGCAATGTGTTTATGCGGTTTAAAGTAAAAAAAAAAAAAAAAACTTTTTCCACAGTGTATATTATTGTTGCTCCTCTATGCCCCGCCTTTCTGAAACGTCTCGATTTTTACAAAGCTCACTGGTCTGAAAAGCAGGGTGTGCTCTGATTTGCCAGCTATCCAGTGCGTTGTGATTGGCCGAATACCTTAAGCGTGTGACGGAAATGTTATGCCCCTCACCATACTGTGATGCCCTCAATATCGTATTTTATAATAACTTTGATTAAAGGATTTGATCCACTTCAAATTTTGACTACTGTATATATACACACAGACACACACACAGACACACAAAGAAAACAAGTAGATAGAATAGAAATATATAGAATATAGAAAGCAAGTGTTTTTTTATGAAAAACAAGTAGTTAGAAAACAAAGAGAGAGCAAGTAGAGGGTCAAGTGTTTTTTTAATGTAAATGCAAACATGTAAAAAAATATGTTCAGAATGATGTGAAGTTACATATTTACATTATTTTTACAGTTACATTTTGTGGAATGATGGGTAAGTAGTAGTTCTCAGAAGTGAATGGGTGGGTGGGTGGGGGGGTGGGGGGGTATTTTCTTGATGTCATCAAACCAAAGTCACAGTAAGCGCATCGAGTGGTGTATCATTCCTGAATCCTGATATGAATCAGTCTTTGAAAGACCCATTATTATAGACAATTCAACAACCAATTATTAAAGACAGAATTTATTCCTGAATGAATCAGAATCTTGAAGGAATGGATTGAATAAAAGACTTCTTTATTAACACAGTGACTTACCTACACGAGTGGCGATATTACTTTCATAAGTATCATAAAATAGGCCTATCATTTCATTTTGTCATTAAATATTTCTGTGTTAAAAATGTTGTATAAAACATTAATCTTATTTCATTATACAGTTGTAATTGCTATGTAAAGGCATGTACAGCCCTCTGATCAGCATTAAACTGTAAATAGGCCTACATCTAAAAAGCAAACTTCAGACGCAGCTTCTATCTCTGAAGGCTTGAGTAATACTGATTTAATAGGTAACAGCCTATTGTCATATTACATGTTTTCTAATTTAACACTAACATTTAAGAATTTAACATTAAGGATGATATAAATATGTAGCCCTAACATGACATTCTGTTTAAATGGTTTAAAAAAAATCAGTTGCCCCTAATGGGAAAGTAAATTTCTGACACTGATAGAATCATCTGTGGTTTATTTCTAGTAAGTGAGTGCAGGTATGAAGTAAATTCATGTGATAAATGGATATTTAATTTTTCAGATTTCAATATTAAATTAAAAAACGATTGGGATGAAACCCTGATTTTATGCTGATTCACCACAAAGACGACAGTCTTCTTATGTGAGAATTAAGAATCAAAAAATTCTGCTGGCAGAATTTGGAAGAATTTAAATCATTAAAGAACTTAACACAAAAATCTGCAATTATCTTCATTCGTCATTAGTTATTTTCCTTTCAAAACATAGTTGCTGAATAGAAGTTTTAACTTGCTGTCTTTCCAACCTAAAGAAATAGGCAGCCGAGTTCTGCTCACCCTCCTCCAGCCAATTCTGACCAGATCTGATAAAGCCATGGATTTACAGTAGGCCTACTAAAGTGTATTTTAACTTCAACCCTGATACTACATCAGTAATTGATAACTGAAGAACGGCACAAAGCAGTAGATTAGCTGATTATTAGACATAACACAAGGAATAGATTAATTTATTTTATTTGTACAGATTGCAATGTAACTAAAAATAATGTAAATATGTAACTTCGTACTTCTGTACATATTTGTTTACATGTGCACTAGAACTGATCTATTGCTACTAGATCTTAAATTTTAAAGCACAGCTGTGCAATAAAGGTGTTCTATTCTATAAATTCAGTATAATGAAAGTGTGTAATATATTTAACTGATACAGTAATTGTCAGGTAAAATACAATTACAAACATTATTACAGTATGTCAACCATTGCCTTTTTAATTACATTGTTACCTTTAAAATTGTTATATTGCATAACAAAATATATTTTACATGCAGTAAAGCACATGCATCTTCAAGAAACATCTAAAAGCACATCTCTTCCATCTTTATTTGACCGTCAAACTCTAGCACTCTCTATTCTAATTATATTTTATCTATTTTTATTTATTTTTTATTAAAAAAACAAACAAAACACTTGACCCTCTGTCAAGCAGCTGGCTGGGGAAAAGTGCAAGATGATTTGTAGTGCATGAGCATGTAAACACATCTCACTGAGTCTTTTGTGGGATTATGTACATACAGGAATGTGTATGAAAAGTGTCTAGTGCGCATGCTCCGGGGGTCTTGCATTCTGCTGCACTACAGTTCCCGTACCAGACAGTGATGCAGCTGGTCATGTGGTGAGGATGGGCGTTTTCTAACTGCTTGGTTTTCTAAAAAAAAGGAAAAAAAACTCCAACACTAGCTATCTGTATTCTTTTCTCAATTCTAACTACTTGTTTTCTAATAAAAAACAAATCAATATACCCACAAACTTTTGAATGGTATATTACAGTGTGTGTGTGTTTGTGTGTGTGTATATATATATATATTAGGGGTGGGACGGTTCGCGAAAAAAATGATCAAGCTTTGGTTAGTCGATATGCTGATGATCTATTAATATATCTTTCTGATCCAGCCAAATCAGTTCCCCATTTGATTAATTTTATTAATGCTTTTGGAAAAATCTCTGGGTATACTATTAAACTGGTCCAAAAGGGGCGGGGTTCAGTGTAGGTAATTCGTACAAATTCATACGAATTGTGCAACTCATAAAATATGTACGATTTAGCAAAAAACATGAATTTGTACGAGTGAGGTCGTATGAATTCGCAACCTCATAAAATATGTAAGAATTGCCATGAGATCGGGCTGGATTGGCAAAATTAATGCATTTAAAATGGTCACTTTGCCACAATTCCTATTTCTTTTTCAAAACTTACCTATCTATATACCTGTATCTTTTTTCAAGCCCTTAATTTTAAATCCTTATACCATTTATTTGGGCTTTCAAGACCCCTGAATAGCAAAAGTGCACTTGCAGAAACCCACACAGATGGGAGGAATAGGGCTCCAGATGTTTAAATTTTATTATTGGGCAGTAAATAATATGGCATTATCTTACTGGCAGAGGGGTATTTCCAGTGAAACTTCCTCTGTGGCTGATCCCTTATGGCTTAGATTTGAGACATTGTCTCTTAAATACATCTTGTCTTTTTTCTAAAGTGTCTCCCTCATCAAAACTATTTGGGACTAATTTCATAATTAAAAATTCAATACCAATATAAGGAAACATGTTAAATCACATGACATCTCTGTCCTCACACCCATAACAAACAATCACACGTATAAACCCTCTCAGACCGAGGTTTTATTGTATGGAAAAGCAAAGGTCTGAGGTCTGTTGAGGATCTGTACATATATGGTAAATTTTTTTAGTCAGTTGAAAGCTGCATTTAATCTCCCAGGCTCTGATTTTTTTCGGTGCTTGCACAAGTGAGATATGCTTAAATGGTCAATCCATGTTTTATTGACAAACCAAAATCTAATACATTTGAGTACTGCTTTTTTGGTAAATCCAAGCTCTAGACATCTGGTTTCACGCTGTGTAAGTGCTTTTTAACTGCCTGTGAGCACAAGCTATGTAAAAGAAGCCTGGGCTAAGGAGTTTGATTAAGATGTTCCCAATGAAACCTGCAATGAAAGTCTCAAAAGGATTCAAGACTGCTCAATAAATGCGAGGCACAGGTTGATTCATTTTAAAGTAATTCATAGATTGTATTATTCAAAAACTAAATTAAGTAAAATATTAAATTCTGTCTCCCCAGTTTGCAACAGATGCAAAATAAACGAGGGTTCATTGTCACACGTTTCTTCACGTCGAGTCTCCTTCCTTGCGGCAATCATTCATCCAAACTGGAATGCTCTGAGAAAACAACCTTTGCATAATGATTTTGATGTGTTCGTCCACATGATTGCTGCTGAAGTTACAGCTCTATTACAGAAGTCGTTCATTAGCTGGTGTCCATTGTCTCATACTATACTTTAACTGTATTGTCCCCAAGGGGGAAATTATTGTATTGACCCACACATCTCACGGATCTGTGCAGCTCTAATCATCACATCTTTGTATGTTTTCAGGATGAGAACGGAGGTTCTCCTTGTGCTCCTCATGACTCTGGTGTTCAGTGATGGACTAGATGATATCGGGTTCAGCTATAACAGTCAGATCTTTTTTTTAACTATGCACCCTGTCAGACATCTTGGAATGACAATGCATATAATACTTTCATATACCAACATGTTCTCCCAGATAATTTCAACGTGAACAATGTAATGAATTGGCCAATCTACCTAACAAGTGCAGGTCTTTGTGGCAGAACACCTTTACAGTCCTTCCTCAGTAGGGCCGACATCAATGGCATTATAAACATCTGCAACGGACAAGGCACCAATGTCAGAGAAAACATTTGCATCAGTATGAATATGTTTATGGTGTACATTGTTCAAAGCGCTTGGACAAATGGACAGTGTATTATTACTGGACTTTATTACAACTATTACTATGTGGCTGTTGCTTGTGATATGATTGGTGGCTATTGTTTGCCTGTTCACTATGAGACACAAAGTACCTCACTACCAAACACACCAGGTTGGATCTGCAGCCCTTTGCAGAAGTCATAGAAATTTTTTTGTTATGCCGCGTGCATGTTTAAACTGGCTATAATTCCAGAAGCTTCTCAATAAAAGCTTTCTTTGCGGAGCAGTTTGGTTTTATGATCAAATATATACTGTAGTTGGAATGTAGTGTAAGTCACACTGAATAAAAGCATCTGCCAAATCCATTAATGCATCTGTACTTTCCCTGCTGAAAAATCCAGCACCAGCAAAAGGTATGTTTTGTATGCTGGGACCAGCTTGGGATGCTGGTGGACCAGTATTTGTTGTACTTTGGGTGCTGGTATGATTCCAGCAAGACCACAACAAAACTTATGTATGTGTTACATATCACGTTTCTTTTGAAATTGGTTAGTGGTTGTACTTAAAGACCAAATAGGAAATATTTGGATTCCATTTAGGGCTTAAAAGGTAATAAAGATCCTAAGAGTTTAGTATGAGGGGGCGTGCAAGCCAAAAATTCATTCTGGTGCTCCATGTTACATGTTTCTGCTTACAAATGTATCTGACACTTGCCCTGTCAGGTGCTCTGACAAATATGTGTGCTGTCTGAAGCATCTGAGATATTTTTTTCCTCCACGCATGATTTACATTTTAGATTATCGGTATCTTTATTCTTTAATGTTAAAATGTTATGTTTCCATTTAGCAAACAAACTCATTCTGACATAGAGAAAGGCTTGATTAAACCTTCCAAGCAGGAATTGTCAAACACATATGAACAATCTTCTGTTGACTAATAATAATAAAACTTAGGTAAATGTGATGTTTTAAATTATAAGATTTTCATTAATGTACAAATGTGGAGTATCTTTGTCATTGGGGGGAAGTCATAGCCTAATGGTTAGAAAGTCAGACTCGTAACCCAAAGGTTGCAGGTTCGAGTCTCTGGATGTACAGCGCTCTCTCCACCCTCAACACCACGACTGAGGTGTCCTTGAGCAAGGCACCGAACCCCCATCTGCTCCCCGGGCTCCGCAGCATAAATGATACACACTGCTCCGGGTTTGTGTTCACGGTGTGTGTGTGTGTGTGTGTGCACTTTGGATGAGTTAAATGCAGAGCACGAATTCTGAGTATGGGTCGCCACATGTCACTTTCACTTTTTTCACTATAGTTGGCATGGTAAAACAAAATATACTGTGCTTAATAAGCTTTAAAGTAAATGAAAAGTCTCAAAAATA
Source organism: Cyprinus carpio (assembly GCF_018340385.1). Lineage (NCBI taxonomy): Eukaryota > Metazoa > Chordata > Actinopteri > Cypriniformes > Cyprinidae > Cyprinus > Cyprinus carpio. The sequence goes on from NC_056600.1 coordinate 29,479,675, forward strand.
AATGAATGAGGGCATGAAACAAAGTGTCCGAGACAACTTTTATTTGACTGAAAATTATTAAGGAAATAAGCCCAAAAGGAAATAATTAGTCTCTGTATTTCAGGTGTGTTCCTTGACAAACTGGTATTAGTTGTTGGTTGGAATAGCTGTGGGTTTCTTTTCCTCATTTTTTGATTCTTTTACATGTTCCTGTTGCTTTTGACCTGCATACTTTTGTAAAATAACAGTTGTTCTGTTGATATACAAAACAACCAGTGGCACCCCCCCAAAAAATTTTAATCGGGATGGCCAGAAGAGGCCACAGCAAATCTTGGGGTTTTGGGTTAATGCAACAATATGATTTTAATTAGCAATTAATTAATCTTTAAATAGTGTAGTTCTTTTCCTTTAAAATAACTATACATCAGCAAATATATGTGCAAACCCAACAAAAGGACAATATTTATTTGAAAGGACCGCAGTATAAACAGGGCGCCCCTGCTAGTGTCTGTTCTTCTAGGGCCGTAAATCAGATGTTTCTTTTGTGATATGATCTAATGTCAATCTGCTCAACAACATCATCCCATAACATTTTTGAAATGAAGACATTTGCTCTTTTTCTTACTTGTGAAGACATGTCCCATGACACCACACAATCATAATACTAAACAACAATAGCAAACATTTGCAAAGAAAATATGTAATATAATAAAATGAATAAGTGATTATGAAGGTTAAATGATTAACAAAAACAGAAAATAAAACAACACAAATGTAGGGTGTTACACACACACACACACACACTTGTGGGGACTCTCTATAGATGCAATGGATTTTATACTGTACAGATTGTATTTTCTGTCCCCTTCCCCTAAACCTTTTTGCATTTTCTCAGGAAACTAATTCTGTTCCTCAATTAAGTGACACAAGTCCCCATCTGCTGGTGATTGTTCAGGTTTATATCCCACCAGCATAGAAAAACAAGACCACACACACACACACACACACACAGGTTACAACTAAAAATCTACTCAGATCCTAGTATCCTTCAGTCTCCGATCCCTTTATCTGATATATCCTTTGCTGCCTTGATATCCCACAATCCTGTGCATGCCATTCCATGATGGTTGAGCTAAAAAAAAATAAAAAGATCTGAACATTGTTTTTGGTGGTGAGTTTGTGTCTAAATGTATATTTCTGACTATTTTTTTGCACTTTTGATGTTATTTCTAGTATGAAACCTGTACAAACAAATGGTGCACACTCCCACCACCGAACATCAGAAAAGAAATCCCAGAAAGATACACTGCATTCGTAGGGTGTGCAATATCATCTGCAAAAAGATTGTAATTGTTGTTTAAAAGATGATTTGACATTATCGAGTATATCGGTAGCAAACAAAATACACCTACAGAGTGCATGACTATATTACATGATGGTGTCAAGTTAGTTTAAACTAGAGTGTGTTCTTTGTATATGGGGGCAGAAAATAATTATTCAATATCACACGAAGACTGACGGGTTTCACAGTTCACTGAACAAGAACTTAATATTAAGAGACTTCGATTTTATTTTGGCTCACATTTAACAAAAACCCACCAATTCACTATCTCAACAAATTAGAATATGGTGACATACCAATCAGCTAATCAACTCAAAACACCTGCAAAAGTTTCCTGAGCCTTCAGAATGGTCTCTCAGTTTGGTTCACTAGACTACACAATCATGGGGAAGACTGCTGATCTGACAGTTGTCCAGAAGACAATCACTGACACCCTTCACAAGGAGGGTAAGACACAAACATTCATCGCCAAAGAAGCTGGCTGTTCATAGAGTGCTGTATCCAAGCACGTTAACAGAAAGTTGAGTGGAAGGAAAAAGTGTGGAAGAAAAAGATGCACAACCAACCGAGAGAACCGCAGCCTTATGAGGATTGTCAAGCAAAATCCATTCAAGGATTTGAGTGAACTTCACAAGGAATGGACTGAGGCTGGGGTCAAGGCATCAAGAGCCACCACACACAGACGTGTCAAGGAATTTGGCTACAGTTGTCGTATTCCTCTTGTTAAGCCACTCCTGAGGCTGGACTGTTGCCCAGTGGTCCAAAGTCCTCTTTTCAGATGAGAGCCAGTTTTGTATTTCATTTGGAAACCAAGGTCCTAGAGTCTGGAGGAAGGGTGGAGAAGCTCATAGCCCAAGTTGCTTGAAGTCCAGTGTTAAGTTTACACAGTCTGTGATGATCTGGGGTGCAATGTCATCTGCTGGTGATGGTCCATTGTGTTTTTTTGAAAACCAAAGTCACTGCACCCGTTTACCAAGACATTTTGGAGCACTTCATGCTTCCTTCTGCTGACCAGCTTTTTGAAGATGCTGATTTCATTTTCCAGCAGGATTTGGCACCTGCCCACACTGCCAAAACCACCAAAAGTTGGTTAAATGACCATGGTGTTGATGTGCTTGACTGGCCAGCAAACTCTCCAGACCTGAACCCCAGAGAGAATCTATAGAGTATTGTCAAGAGGAAAATGAGAAACAAGAGACCAAAAAATGTAGATGAGCTGAAGGCCACTGTCAAAGAAACCTGGGCTTCCACACCACCTCAGCAGTGCCACAAACTGATCTCCTCCATGCCACGCCGAATTGGCAGTAATTAAAGCAAAAGGAGCCCCTACCAAGTATTGAGTACATGTACAGTAAATGAACATACTTTCCGGAAGGCCAACAATTCACTGTTTTTTTTTTATTGGTCTTACGAATTCTAATTTGTTGAGATTGAAATTTTTTTTTTTTTTTTTTTTAAATGTGAGCCAAAATCATCACAATTAAAAGAACCAAAGACTTAAACTACTTCAGTCTGTGTGCACTGAATTTATTTAATAGATGAGTTTCACAATTTGAGTTGAATTACTGAAATAAATAAACTTTTCCACGACATTCTAATTTATTCAGATGCACCTGTATATATTTGTAACTGCAGGTTAAAGCATTTCATGTCCCTCAGAGCTGCATTAAACAGTGTGTAAACACATCTAAATGTCTCTTCAGACGCAGCTTCTGTGTCCTTCTCTGCATTGCAGAGATGAATGTTGTTGATACTGATATCATTTGTTTGGTAACAGCCCAAGTTTCTTATTATTCTAATTGTCTGATTTGATGTAAGAGTTTGATTTAAAAGATGATGCACACTTTTAGAAAAAAATGGCTTTAATAAAGGTAAAAATGACCATAAAAGATAAAAATCAATTTAAACCGGAAAAGATTAATGTTACTGTCTACAGCAGTCCTTAAGATATCAGCACAATAACATACTCAGCAAAATATCATCTAATTATCGTTATCGATAAAGTCCCAGAATAATCCCCAGTTTACCAATTTGCTCACAGGCTACCTTCGGAGGTATTATTCGATGCTTATGTTCTCCGGGCCGAAGTACAAACTTTAAATACCTTATGAAATGCCAAAGGCAACACTCACTGAACTCACTTTGGATGTGACTATGACACTATTGGTTAATAATTTACAGCAGTCACGCAGTATCATGCTAAAAATCTATGTGGCACATACCCTATGAGTCACTACCTTTACTTCTGATGGAGAATTTTGAACTGTGGAAGAATTTGTTAGGAGAGTGTGAGGTGATGTTTTCTTTAGTATGGTTTGATTTGATTTACTCACGTCCCTTCCATCAATGACTGTCATTCTTACAGTTCCATTTAAACATGTATTATGTTGCAGTTCCTTCTATAGATCAAAAACATTTTACAGTACATCTGGCTTTTGATAATGTTTATTTTCAATATACATGTTGCCCCTTGGTAATATCATTAGAAAATACGGGATTAGTTTCCACTGTTATGCTGATGATACTCAACTATATATCTCAACAAGACCAGATGAAACTTCTAAATTATCTAAGCTAACAGAGTGTGTTAAAAATGTAAAAGACTGGATGACCAGTTTCCCATATTTTCCATATTTCCCATGTTACAAAAACAGTCTTCTTTCAATCTTAGAAACATTGCCAAGCTACGAAACATGTTACCTGTTTCTGATGCAGAAAAGCTAGTTCATGCGTTCATTATCTCTAGACTGGACTATTGTAATGCACTTCTAGGTGGTTGTCCTGCATCCTCAAGAAACATGCTACAGGTAGTCCAAAATACAGCGGCTAGAGTCCTTACCAGGTCAAGAAAATATGATCATATTACCCCAATACTACAGTCTCTGCACTGGCTACCTATTAAGTTCCATATCAGTTACAAAATATTATTACTTACCTACAAGACCCTTAATGGTTTAGCTCCTGCGTACCTAACTAGCCTTATACCACGCTACAACCCATCACGCTCCCTAAGGTCACAAAACGCTGGACTTTTGATAGTACCTAGGATAGCAACCCTTACCAAAAAGTAGTATACTTCAAGTTTATTTTATTAAGTATACTTAAGTAAAGTTCAAGTATATTTAGACTTTTTGTAAGTATAAGTCAAGTATACTTAAATGTCATTTTAAGTATATTTCTGAGGAGTACATAAAAAGTAAACTAAAAGCATACTTTCCTATTTTTAGTTTAAAAGAAGTATACTAATAGCACACTTGAATAAACTTCTTTTTTGTAAGGGAAAGTCCACTAAAGGAGGTAGGGCTTTTTCGCATTTGGCTCCCAAACTCTGGAATAGCCTTCCTGATAATGTTCGGGGTTCAGACACACTTCCTCTGTTTAAACCTAGATTAAAAACACACCTCTTTGGCCAAGCATTCAAATAATGCATCTCATAATTTTGGACTGCAGTTATATCTGATCAAATGCGCATTATTATTCTTTAGCTTGGGTTAAACTAATTAATTTTACTTGGCTGGAACAGCAGCTACGCTAATTATGTCTCTATTTGTTTCTCTGTTTCTTCTGGATTTACATCCCATGGTTGTAAAAGGGTTTACACAAGCTCCAGTCTGGATCCAGAACACCTGAGAAGAGATGATGCCAACCCCTCAGAGGACCTCAGATGATGCTAACCCAGAGACAACATACAGAACTACCACATTTTGCTATAAGTTTGATTGCATAATTGCTGTTAAGAGTGTTAATCGTCTCTTTGTTTACGTCTTTTATTGATTTTTCCAAACATTTCTGCCGTATACACATAAACTGACAGTCATCACTGATAAGCTACTACTAAATATTGTAGAAACTTAATTTTCTGTAAAGTTGCTTTGCAGTGATTTGTATCATAAAAAGTGCTATACAAATAAACTTGAAATTAAAACTTTAATTTAATTTAACTTTGGACACTGAATGAAAGAGAAATCAGAGTCTTTTTAAAGCAGTAAAACTGTGGTGCGTTTTATTTTTTGGGATTCACAGATGAATAGAAAGTTCTAAAGAACAGCATTTATTAGAAATAGAAATCTAATGTAACATTAAAAATGTCTTTACTGTCACTTTTGATCAATTTAATGCATACTTGATGATTAAAAGTGTTTTTATAAGCATGATTTTTTTTTTCAGGAAGCTTGCTGATGGCTTAAGGTGCACACTGCAATCAGTTACTCGCTTCATTAATGTAGAAGTATAATAAAGGTTTGTTTACCATGTGGAGAAAGTGATAGTTCACAAAAAAGGCATGGCATATACTCGCCCTCATTTAACACAAAACATATCTGTTTTATGTTATGATGATGGTGACTGAGCTTGTAAAAATGTGTAACTTATTTTTCAATACTATTTTTCATTCTACTTTTGAAGTCACTGGCAGTATGCCACTTATTTGTATATAATGCTCTGTCCGTGTATCTTCTGCCTATGGGCACTGAAGTCACTCAAATATCTCAGTGCTCTACACGTACAAGTGCAAGGTCAGATGCTGATCTCGGGATCGGACTGGTGTGATTTTGTTGTGTACGCACAGGATGACATGACGATCCAGCACTTCTTCACTTAATATCCTAATGATTTTTGGCATAAAAGAAAAAAATTATAATTTTGACCCATGCAATGTATTGCTGGATATTGCTACAAATATACCGGAGCTACATATGTCTGTTTTTGTGCTCCAGGGTCACATTTGCATTTTAATCTAATTTATACCTGGTAAAAAAAAAATGGCTTCTTCACCTAACATTAACGTTTTTCCTTTTAGACAAAATCTCACACTCTAGTAGTCTTTCCTAATTTTTCAGCACATAACTGGACAACATACAATTAAATGATTTTTACCATTACATTAAACTCTTATATCATGTGTATATCATGTTCCATGTAACTTTCTGTTCATTTTAGACAGCAGCGTGTGAACGGGACTTTTATTTTGGTGTGGTGGCGTGACGTCATAAGGCTGCGGCGCGCTCTCGCGTCTGTTATGACTCGACTGAAGAAAGGTTTGTGTTTAAAGCTTTTAAAGTGTAGAAACCGCTCAGTCAACTCTAAAGTTGTATAAACTCGGTAGAATTGAATGTTTATTATTGACTGTAAGTTAATGAACTGCAACTTTATCTAAAATGTGTGTATTTCTAAAGGTGATCTTTGTGAGTAAAGCTACACTCGATCTAGTTTCACTCCGTATCGTGCTTCAGTTTGTCGTAAACACGAATTGAGTCGCTGGCTTTTAAACTCGAGTCAGTTTAATCAGCGCATGCTGCTCAAAACCGTCTAATTCAACACAAGCGTAACGAAAGGGGAAATATTTTCATAAAAGTGCAGTGAAAGTCATCAGATACCAAACAGAAGTCATTCATGTTACCTTTCATTAGAACTTCATTCATTAATTAATTAATACTAGTTTTGACTGTTTTTGTCTAAGTTAGCTCATTTAGGAGTGTGTACACTTGCAACATATTGCTATTTTAATTTGGATTATTTATAATTATTATTTTATTATTATATTTAATATAAATATTATTTTGACAGTTCTGCAGCTGTTACCTAATTCATTTGCTTAAATAAGGACTACATTATTATGTAATTATTTGTCCCATTTTTATCCAAACACCCAGAAAAACTCCCGCTGAAGCGACTGAGATCCACCTGACACACTGTGATAAAGATGACGTTTATTAAAGAGGAGAGTGAAGACATTAGGATTAAAGACGTATTCAGCATGAAAGAAGAAGATACTGAGACACGAATGAAGATGGCGTTTATTACAGAGGAGAGTGAAGACATGAGGACTGAAGAAACATTCAGCACGAAACGAGAAGATACGCAGACACAAACAAACCTGGTGTTTATTAAAGACGAGAGTGAAAACATTAGGATCGAAGACGTGTTCAGCATCACATGTGAAGATATAGAGACACAAACATCTATTAGAGAGAAGAGAGTAGACACGAAGAAGAAACCATTCAGAGTCAAGCATGAAGATGCTGAGACACAAACAGGTTGGTTTTCTCACTCTCATGATGCTTCTTAAAATGCCCAGCTCCACAGAAATGACTGGTATTTTTGTAGAATGTCATATGAGCGTCCTAATTAAAGTGGTTTTGTTTGACATGGAGCGGGCTGATAGACATGTCGAGATCACATGACCACACAGATACTAACGCTGGCTGTCTTCATGTGAACCTGAGATAGGGCTGTGCAAAAAATCAAATGCGATTTTCATGTGCATCTCATCAGTAAAGACGCTCCTGTGATTAGTAGTATATCTCCAGCACGTGCGTTCAGATCAGGGTTGCCAGGTTTTCAAAACAAATCCTGCCCAATTGCTTCTCAAAACTAGTCCAATCGTGTTTCGACATGAAAGATTAAATATACATTTTTTTGGCAGGGTTCCCTTGGTAATATTCACATTTTAGGGGCTAAATATCACGTTATTGGTATTGGGGTCGCTTCAACCCGCGGACATGAAAAACAACCACAGACTTGGCAACACTGCTTGGCATTTACTACACAGAGCCGTAGTCCACAGACAAGCTACACAAAATCGATTTTAAAATCGCAGGCGATTCTTTGTCAAGGCAACCCTGCCAAAAAACTTATATTTTAACCCCGGGATGCAATTTTTATCGGGGAACCTCCTGGAAACGCGATTGGGCTAGTTTTGGACTAGTTTTGACAAGCAACTGGGCAGGATTTGTTGTGAAAACCTGGCAACCCTGATCTTAACACACGTGCTGGAGATATACTACTAATCACAGGAGCGTCTTTACTGAGGAGATGCGCATGAAAATCGTATTTGATTTTGCACAGCCCTAACCTGAGAAGATCCTTCCTCCAAAATTAAGAAAAAGTAATATAGAAGTTGTTTAACAAAATCATTCTTTCGTGTAACACTAAACCCAATATCTATTTTTGAATTGAAAACAATGAAAACCATTTGTTTGTATCAATTAATTATGCGATAGTATCTAACAAAAACATTTCTTTTTGTAAGGTGAACTTTGAAATGTTACTGCTGCTGTCTGCCTTGTGCTTCATTTAAAGGGCTTTGATGAGCAAATAAAACCACTGTTGGACACTAATTTTATAACAAACGTGTTTTTTACCAAACATCTGTTGAGAGTTTCAGATCTTCTGTCAAGCTCAGTTGTCAATGTCGCATCGTAAGTTGATCTAGGATGGGTGTTTCTTCTCCTGGGGCCTTGTGTATAAAATGGGCATATATCGGGAATTACAAAATGAACTAGGCACTGTTTTAGTGGAGAGAGTGGAGTACTGACAGGGATCAACGCTAAGGGTTTTGGCCCTGTCACCAAAAATAAAATAGTTGCAGTTATCATTGTTTTTGATCCGTTATCTTGTATTCTAATAAATAACACCCAATATTTTAGATACCAATTAAATTGTACAATTCTTCATTTCAATTTCGATACCACAGCAAAAATCACTAGCCAAACATAAATATAAAGTTTAGACAATATTATAGACAGGTGACAGCCTGTAAATAAGAACATACTGGGCAAATTACAAGCAATAGTACAATTAAATGTAGGCCTATAGCACAAAAATAGAAATTAAATGATGCTTGAGTTTTTTATGTTTGTAGATGTTCAGGTACAGAAATTGAAAAATCACATATAAAAACATATTTGCATATTCTTAACTCCGTGTTGCACCATGATTTTTTCGTAGCCATTTGAAATTAGAGGCAACCACTGCATTTCAATCAAGAATTGAAAAAAAAGTGCAACTGTATAATTTCAAAATCTGAAGCAAAAACAGAATAACCTGACTTTAGCTTTGTCAAATTATTAGGGCTGTGCAATTAATCACATTCGATTGTCGTGCGCATTTCGTCAGTAAAGCCGGTCCCGTGATTAGAACTAAATCAGCATCACCTGCTTTCAGATAGAGTGGCTTTCACTACACAGAGCCGTCGTTCACTGAAAATGAAGCAAAATCGCCCTCATAATCGCAGATGAATCGCATTTGATTTCGAACACGATATTGCACAGCTCTAGAAATTGACATACTTTCGTATGTATTTGTCCGTTCAGGGGGCTCGCGTGTGTCAGAGCGCTGTCCGTGCACTGTTCACAGGACACAGCATGTTAAGAGTACTGAAAGGAGTTTTCTTTTGTCGCCCAAATGCTTTTTAATCTCTTGAATTTGTAAATTAACAAGTCTTAAAAACACATGCAAATAATAAAATGTCTTGATGACGCTGCAGTGGCCCGATCGGGCATGTGACAAATCCGTCTGCTGTCTTTTACGCTGGCCCCGGGCCATCGGGCAGTCCTTATTGTCGAGCCCTGACTGAAGTAAACCGTGATTTAAACTGTTTCTCATCTGATATACACTTTTAGATTAAATATGTCACTCTGGACTCAAATGACATGAAATCATTATCCTGAAGTTACAACTTTTTTTATATGCATTTAAAGAGAAATATCTGTAGTGTATGCACTTTACCTGTGGCATTCTGTGTTGTAATGTTTTAACTAGTGAGGATTGCTTGGCACATGATCGAGGATGCTACGGACACCTTGTTGAATTTGGTACTTAAACATTTAGAGGGAACTAAGACTCATGCTAGAATTTTATTCATTGATTTCTCATCTGCTTTTAATACGATTCAACCTCACATTTTAGTAGAGAAACTTTTGGGCTTTGGTTTTGATTTTTGTATTATTGGTTGGATTCTGGACTTTCTAACTGATCGAATTCAGAGCGTAAAGGTAAATGGGTGTTTGTCAGAGGTACTGTCTTCATCCACATTGTCTTCATTTGCTATGTTATAGGGCTGGGCGATATGGCTTGAAAAAAAAATCTCCGATTTTTTTTCACACCAAACCCGATTTCCGATTTTAATCGATTTTTTTTTTTCTATTTAAAAACAAACTACAACCGACAAAGAAATTGCTCAAAACAAATGTACTCTTTATTTTGTTCTGATTTTCCTTATGCAGTTTAATATAAATTTCCCCTTTGTGCATAAGTGTAACAGGAAACAAGCCTCAAAACATGCTTGTAAACGAGATGGCAGGCACTGCCATTGTAAACAGTGAAAATGTAGCTTATCAGTTTTCTAATAACTTCAAACTTACAGTGACACAATGCACCTTCAAAATAAATTAAAATATAAATAAAAAATAAAATTGTGTGTCCCTCTGTGATAAAACACTTTTGGTTAAATAAATGTAACAAAAATGACAAAATTAGATCAATTACAAAAATACATACTTGTCGCAGTGGTATTCATAAAGTGCAAACAAAACTTTAAACAGTTTTCCTGAATCCCTGAAATTGTAAACAAAATGAAACATCTGCATCCATTACTTTAGTTTCAACATTCTTCTTTTATGCATTTTTAGCCAGGAAGACAAGCCTGTCTACTACCTCTGGCTTGAGGCATGCCCGGTTACATGTAACAATGCCCCCTCCCACACTGCAAAGCCTCTCTGATGGGGCACTTGTAGCAGGGACAGACAAGTATTTTTTGGCCAGATTACTGAGCCTTGGGAAGTTTGGTTCATGACGTTTCCACCACTGAAGTGGATCAGTGTCTGGGTCTACCTCAGGGGTCAGTAGGTAAGTTGCCAGCTCTGTCTCTACTTTCACTGCCTCTGATTGGTGAGAAGATGACTCTGGCACATTCTTCTTGAAGAAAGCAGCTAAAGTCATTTTCTTATTGGGCGGAGGCTGTGCTTCTCCTTGGCTCACCTGGACTGCTGGACCAGGCTGCTGTGGTGTACTTTTTTCAGCATGCAGACTCAGAGACATCAGCTCAGTGACAGCTCTTTTCTTGACTTGTTCCACCTTGTCTGGGTCAATGTAGGTTGTACGGAACCTGGGGTCCATAAGTGAGGACATGTCCAAGAGTTCATTCTTCACAGGGTCGCTGTATTTGTCATCAAGGTACTGCATTATGTTTCTTTTTATTGTTTTAGTGAGATCGGTGTCTTCCTCCTCTGGCTGTAGGAGATTGGTTTTGAACAAATGCAGCACCGGTTTAATGTAGGAGACACTGACATAAGCCTCCCCGGACAGGGCGTCTGTAAAATCTTGGAGTGGCTTGACAGCTTTATTTACAGACTCTAAAACCTCAATATCTTGCCAAGTGGGCACAAGATGACGGCTTTTCTTGTCGGATCCCAGGACACGGACTATGGCCTTCTCCTGTTCGAGAAATCTCTCTACGGCTCTTTGTAGTGGATGCCGCTCCATCTGAAAGCAGATGATGGCGATTTACTACTAATCAAGGAACCGGCTTTACTGACGAGATGCGCCTAACAATGCCATGCGATATATCGCCCAGCCGCACACTAAGGACACACACACACACACACACACACACACACATACCATTATGATCAATCATGCATGTACATTTTGTGGAAATATGTATTGATTTCATTAAATTGCATTAATTACAACATGCATTAATTGGGCTGTTGAATGCATAGACATTAGACTCTTACCTATCGCGTTGTGCAGTTTATGTCCAAAGCACTGGAGGTTGGGCCACTCATTGTCTCTCAGAGCTTTTATTATGTTGGTGCCGCTGTCTGTTGTCATACAGACGAGTCGGTCTTCGTCAAGATTCCAGGAGGTCAGAGCATCTTTTAGCCCCTGCGCAATTATTTCACCTTTATGGTCATCGGGAAAGTAAGCTGTCTGAAGGCAGACGCTTCGCAGAGTCCAGTTTTCAATAAAATGCACAGTCAAACTCATATAGGGCTGCATCGTTCGACTCGACCACAGGTCCGTTGTGGCGGAGTAAAACGACACCCCCTCCAGCTCTCTAGCGATCTTTTCACGAGTACTGTTGTACAGGTGAGGCAAGGCAACTTCAGCAAAATATTTCCGGCTTGGTAGCACATACCCGGGGTTGAGAACTTTAATCATGTCAATAATCCCTGGCTTTTCCACAGTGTATATGGGCACCATATCTTTTGCTATATATTTCGCCACTGAATCCGTGATTGCTTTCCACCGGGGCCCTTTCTTGTCATAGGGGTTACAATTCAAAAATCTTTCTAAGATTGTAGTTTGTTTTTTTTGCGGGTGTGTGTGAACTGCGGTCTTGTTCTCTTCGTTGAGAGGCACACACCTCCCACTCGGCTGCATGCCTCTGTTTAAGATGCTGGAATAAATTTGTTGTGCTGCTACCTTTGGTAGCAACGGCTTTTAAACACACTTTGCAATGTGGCGTTATTTGTTCTGTGTCTGACACTAAAAAAGCAAACCAATTCCAAACAACAGATGAAACGGTGCCTTTCTTTGGAACGAGCTCTGCGCTGTTAACTGCCATGTTGTCTGTGTGCGGCTATAAGGAAAGCGGGGGGAGGGCGAGCCCACTCTGAACTACGGAAGCCTAAGGGGAGAGCCGGTGGTGTAAGTTAAAGAGAAAACCGATTTTCATTAAAAACAAATCGCCCTTAACGTCAAATTCGAGTTAATCGATAAAATCGATTTATCGCCCAGCCCTACTATGTTATGCTGGTATGGCAGTCTTAGTGTGAAGACAAAGAGTGCATTGGTGAAAATAGTTAACACTAGTAGTAAGATTTTAGGAGTTCAGCAGAGTCATCCTACCGACCATAACGACAGGTAGTTAGAAAAGCCTTTCAGTTTTTACCCTCAGGATCTCAGTTAAGATTTCCTTCTGTTAGAGTAACAGGTACAAACATACATTTATTCTTACTTCTATCTCTTTGCTAAATTTGGGCAGGTGGGGAGTAGGTGGAAGCCGGTAGTTGTTTGGTCTTGTGTTGTCTTTATGTATTTATTTTTTTTATGTATTGTTAATTGTCTTTTTGTGTGCTGGTCTTGCTGTAAAAGCAATTGCCCTTAGTGGACATAAAGAAAGAATAGACGGTATAATGACAGACACCAAACGACTCGCTCTGTGATGGATCGGCCCGTTGGCCAGTTTGAATAAGAGGCTCACACAATACTGTACAGGGCTTACAAAATTTCAAAATCCCTGGCACTCTTGAGATTTTAGTAACCTGAAAAGAATTTAACTAGCCCCCCGAGTTGGCCTTTGGACTCCAGTGATTGACTGTTATGCTGGCCACGTATACAGACGAGGCTGTTGTATTGGCACAAAGGAGAGTTCATTCTAACTTTCTGCTTACTACCTTCTCAATCAGTTCTTGTTCTTGTCCTTTTAAAGTTCCACATGCCATGATTTATCCATGTAAGTCCACTATTTAACACCCAAGAGGGATGTACATTATTATATCATTATTAAATCTGATTTATGGCTCTTAACGTAATATCTTTGAATGTCAATGGTTTACATGGTGCCGTTAAAAGGACTAAATGTTTGGACAGGCTTCTGTTGCACTAATACAGGAATTTAATTTGAAAGCACCCTTTTCAGAACAGGCACCATAAATGAGTTTCTTCTTCATCTGCTAAGAAAACTAAGGGGGATTTGACATTGGCAGCTCCGCACCTTCCCTTTTCCATACATTGTTCTAAGGGTGATGCAGATGGTTGTATTATGTTGAGTATTACTGGACATTCAAAATACATCCTATAGGCTATTGTCTTGTCCTTAAAAATGTGCGTCCCATGTCATTGGATTGCAATCGGATAAGGGGCGTTCACATATCCAGTATCAGTGTGGCAGCCGCAGTGGATGGATAGACTACCAAAATGCGAACTAGCGATCTGAAACAATGGCCTTAGCACCCAAAAGGGTAGGGATAAGGTAATCAGGTGTCCCATTTTTCCTGGCAGTCACAATTCGTTGTCAAATAAACCTAAAGTTAGTGAAGGCGGGATAGAAGGAATCGCGCTGATAGAAGTGCTCTCTCTTGCGCACACACTCCACTTCTTCAGTTCTCATATTAGGGATGCACCGATACCACTTTTTCCAGTACTCGCCTGATACTTTTATTTTTGGTACTTGCCGATAGCGAGGACTGATACGGATATTTTTATTGCAATTGTAAATTTGTAATATTGGGTACAGAAACCAAAAGAGTATGTATAACGTTAGCTGGTTAACTGAATTTATTATAAAGATACAGTCAAACCAAAATTTATTCAGACACCTTCAACATTTCACATTATGACAGTTTATTCTCTATAGTTTGGTGTCATATAGTTAAGATGGTAATAAAAATACGACAAGAACTCATAGTTAAACTGTCAGAACAAATTCATCTTGATAATGTTAGATAACTTTGGTAGAAAGGTATGTAATGGATTACAATCAACCAAAAATTATTCAGACAGCTGTTAGTATGACAGTATTTACACAACTATCAGTACTTAGTCGTGCCACCCTTAGCCTTAATGACTGCTTGTAGTCTCCTGGGCATGCGTTCATCCAGCTTCATGCAAACCTGAACTTCAGTTTTTTTCCCTAGATTTGGTCTGAATAATTTTTGGTCCCAAATTTGTATCAGTTTTACTGGTAGTCCACTGTTTGAAGAATTTTTGGGTCTAATTTGTCAGTTTATTTTGCTATCCGCACTTACATAAATGAACTATAGTGTCATGCACCCACTAGTAAAAAATATAAAAAATTATATCTGGTCTCCGAATAATTTTTGGTTTGACTGTATATCCTTTGGTTATTTTTACACTTAATTATGCCCATTAAATTTATTTTACAAGGTTTTGTTACTTTCTTTGTTAATTTTTTTTGCTCTATGGTTCATCATCTGTAATTTAATAGCATTAGAGCTGCTCCATTGCAGTGACTTAGTTCTGTAATGACGCGCTTTGCTGTAATAATGCAGGGAACCACTCGTTATAAATCATCTGGGATATTTTTCACAAATAGAAGTTTTTTTTTTTTAATCTGAAACGTGCTGTGATTTATATTCCATAGCCACTCATTTAATGCAGAAACACTCAAGCAAACAAAACACGAGCAACGCATGCACGTATGTGTACTGTTGCAGAACGAGAGGGACAGTAGTAACATACTGCCTAGCGCATTACACACAGGCTGCTAGATTCACTTTCGCCAGGAAGTCATGTGTGCCTAAGGTTGAAAATAAATGATGTTTATAGTGAATGCCCCTGTAAATTGTCTTTTTTTTTAAAAAAAAAATGATAAATTATGTATATTAAATATTATTTATGAACAACTATAATCTTTGTAAGTTGCTCCTTTTCACCACTTCAAAACTGATTAAATCAACAAAAAAACCAAAAAAATCAAAATTGTCTTAATTGATTTGGTCTAAAGAGAGGAGAATTAATGATTTTTTTTTTTTTGAAGACTACATATAGCTATCAAAATAAATGTTGGTAACTGCAGCTTGACTAAACGTAATGACTAAAAGTTGACAAAAATGCAATGACTTATCGTGGACTAAAATTAGACTAAAACTATGAAAGACTTAAATGACTAAGACTGTTAAGCATTTTCGTCTCAAGATAAAGACTAAGACTAAATCAAAAATGAAAGCAAAAAAAGGCAAATATCTCCAGTCAGTCTTCTGTCTCAGTCATCACCCAGCCTTCAGTGTACCAGTCAGCATCTCCAACATACAAAAGACTGTTAACTCCCAAGCTAAGTTACCACAAACTACACTAAAATTTACCTATTTGGATTGCTGTGTCTCCAATCTAACTTTGAATAAAGTCTTTACTTTTGATGTTATTTCTGTCTCTTTTCCTTATATGTTTGCATCAGATAGCACCTTTGTGGATACAGTCAATTACTATACACATCTCACTCAACAAATGGCAAGTGGGGTAGGTGTCCATTTCCCATTTTTGAGTGGGATTGGTTACACAGGATAGTACACAATCATCCCACTTTCCTGTTAAAGCAATCCCATTTAATAAATTGGAAATGGACACCTTTCCTGCTTGTAATTTGTTGAATTCGATTGGTTTAAAAGACTGGAGGAGAATCATCCCACTATCTTATTATAGCAATCCTATTCAATAAATTGGAAATGGACACATATCCCATTTGAAATTTATTGAATGATCCAATATCTAGTCTATTAGAACTGATCCAATTTTAAGTCTGTTTGAACCTTCAAATGATATAGATGACCTACTGACACTGTCTCTGTCATTTGTGCTTAATTCTCGCTCCCTTCACATCATGGGTTTCAAAGACTGCCCACTCTGCACACGTACATATTCCAGGCTGAGCCAGCATCTGAGGCTGACCCACAGGGTTTTGAACCTTCAGGAAAGGAAGCTGCTCCTTGCCCTCTCCTCCGGGAGGGTGGACGTCCGCAAGGGCAACTGCCCCGTGCCCACCTGTGGCAAGTTTACCTCCCGTATGGACCGCCACCTGATTTGTCACACCGAGCTAACGGCGCCAGCCCGGCAAGAGACCATACAGGCTCTGAAGAGGAGTAAGATCCTGCATGACCTTTCCGAGCTGAGGGCGAGCAACCCGACCGTACCCATGGCCTCGACCCTCAACCAGGAGGATGCTCACAACCACACCTTCACTATGGAGGAGGAGGAGTGGGCCTGTGACAACCCATGCTGCCGAAAGCTCAGGAATGAGGTGGCAGACCTCAACAAGCAGGTTGACTCGCTGAGCAAGGCCCTCAAAGACATGACGCGCCGCTACTGCCTGTTGAGGAGGAGATTGCAGCCCACCCCCTCTACCCAGGTCACTGGATGAGTGTTGTCGCACTTTGGTCTCCTGAGAAGGGTGCGGAGGAGGAGTAAGAGGAGCCCTGTCCTGGGCACTCGGGGGAACCGGCTGGCCAGGGCCCCTGAGACCAGCCCCCGGCAATGGCGCCATCTCAGCAACAAGAGAAGCACCCGTTCCTTGACCAAGTGCCGGCTTTGAGTGAGTACCATGCTCTGTCACTTCTCCCTCTCATTCTGTGGCCATTGTTCTGACCCCATTGTTCCTGTTTTCTTTTCGCAGACATCCCCCTCAAGGAGTACCAGGGCAACCAGGAGAGCACTGACCCCACTCCGAGGCTGGTCAATTATGTGACCTCAAAGATGTTCTATTTCCACAACTACATTGTGTACATGGCGGAGGGGCAGACTGACCTGGGCAAACTGGGCTTCCTGAACCAGATGTTGAGGATGCAGTCCTAGCTAAACCATTATCAAACTGAAAATTTAAAGGAGGCCAAGGGGGGTGGGGGTCGACCAACACTAAGATCTGTAAAAGGTTAACAGAGTGCTGTCTTTTAACCAAATAAAAAAAATTGAATCATACATTTTTCTGTAATTAATCATGATTAATCCCATATTTGTATATTTATATTGTCATTATTTCCCATTGAACCTCCAAATTAATGTAGAAACAACATATAGTATATTTTAAATGTGTTTAATGGCATCTTTTTACTAAGTAGCTTATTATTAATGAAGTATTGATACCAATACTGCTACTGGTGTCTCTATTACATGCATTTTCCCTTAATTTTACCTATTAATTATAGCCATTCAACATTAGTGTAATTGAAAGACATTTTTACCATTTAATAGGCGCTGAGTCTGAAATGTATAACTTTTAATTTAAGTGATTTTAAAACAATCTTCACAAACTATAAATTGTATATGCATAAACTATATTGGTTAACTTTTATTCAAGCTACAAAGGTTAATCAGTGACTAGAGCAGTCGAGTGATTTCTGTTTTTCGTTTGTTCTTTGATATTTTTTTGGGAATTTTTTTTTTTTTTTTTTTTGTCTGTTTAAAACCTGATGCACATGACGGGGATCTAACACGCATCTGATTTTCTCAAAACTCTTTACAGTTGTTTTAGACTTTATAACTCATTTAAGACTGCGATTACGGGGTAACCTGGCAAAATCGCGCATTTTGACAATTGTGTGTGTTTCTCAGTTGAAGTGCTTCTGGCTGTCTGTCTGAAGCGTCTTAGCACGTGTACAGCCGAATGCGCAGCCTTTCACTATACTTCATTTGACAATAATTTTCGTCCAGTGTTTGCACTATTTCTCACCAGAAGTTATGACCGATAAAAATGTCTTCATACTTGGTTAAACTGGAGTTGTGTGGATATCTCATAACTCCCTAATAAACGCTTGTCAACGCTGCCGTCTATTGATGTTGCCATCTCTGTAGATTGTTGTTGTTGTTGCGCTTCTTTCTTATATTTTTCGGATGGCCCGTGGCAATGTTGCAACCTTGTGGACAATAATTCTAGGCATTTATGCGACCTTCATGTACTTTTCCCTTGGGCCGGATGAAGATGATTGGCGGGCTGGATTTGGCCTGTGGGCCGACAGTTGAATAGCCCTGATATAAACAATTTAGAAGAATAAAAAAACACATTCTAATTGTATATTAGTGCAGGATGTGAAGAAGTAGGACAGTGCAAATGTTCAAGAAGCATACTTTTGGGGCCCTGTCTCAAATGGCACACTTCATATGCACTTACGGTCTTCTGGACTTAACAATGGCTGCCAGGTGTAATGGTGGTGGCCTATCTAATAACAATAATAAAAAAAAACTGTCTACAGATTAATTTTTTGTTCGGGTGCCAGACAGGGTTTTGATCCTGTCACTACATAAACACTGGATAACTTATTAAAAACCATTAATTACATATGAAAGTCTTGAAGGGAGAAAGAAGCAAATTAAACTTGTAAAATTTTTTTAGAACCAACTTCATTTGCAAATGTATTATACACAGTCAGCAAAATCACTGAGCAAAAGGTACATCCAAAAGATGACTTTTCGACGAAGTCTTTGTTCCACATTGCAAAGATGCCCACAGTTTATATTTTTTTTTTTTTTTTTTTAACGTTTTTCTCTTTTTTTGACATCTTACGCACATCTGATATAGATGGGGACCTCTGTACAAGCTTAACTGGTTCAAATTTTGGTCATTCTTGGTATATTTTCAACACCTTATAAAGTCTCATTTAGACATCATTTTTATGTTTTATTGACAAAATAAATACTCCCAGAATACATTTAATTAAAACTCACGTTATTTCAGTCTAATTTCTATTTGTAAGTGACAAATAGAAAGTCACAGACAGTGTGTTTGTCTGAAAATAAAAGCAACTTACATAATAATTAACAAACCTCTTTATTTTTGACCTCTTATGAGTTTGCAGGTATGAGTTTTTAAGTGACTCGCGTGAGCAACCCTGAAACTCTACACCAGATAAAGTTTAGAAAATATGAAATATATTACGGACATTATTTTTGAGTGACCAACTTAACTAAAAGAGATTGACAAATTTATATGCGCATGCAGTAAAGATAAACGTGTTGAGGCTATTAATATGTATATGATTTTTAAAATTAAAACGAAAAGAGGTGACATGGTGTTTTATATCATATTTAGTTTTATTGTGTACAGTGACGAGAACTGAAGTAATTAAAGGACTGGGATCCTCCTGTGTCATGCACAATTCATACAGGTTTTCAACTTTCTACACCATCATTCAAAGACACAAATCCGTCAAACATGAAAGGCTAAAAACAGGGATCAGGAGAGGCGGAGAAGTGCAAAGATAACCAAAACGGAACCACGAGGCTGAATGGACAAAAGGCTGTTATTGCTCTTGTTTTCATTTTAGGCTACGACATTCAGCCATCACATGTCCCATTTTGTGACAGTAGTCCCATTTATTTTTACAGTCTGAGAGATTCTTGTGTTCTTTTTGGGATGGTCCAGCTGTGTCACATGTACGCTTAATTTCACGATTCGATTCAATTTACTTGATTCGATTCAATGCTTTGGATAAAAGAGTCTACTAAATGACAAAATTTAAACAATGTAAATGTAAATAACAAAACTAAATTGAATTTAAAACAATCCCCAAATCAAATAAATAACACCTAAAATAAATCTCTTCATATAAACAAAATGTAAACAAAGCAGCTGCACTTATGAATTTTAATATGCATTATACAGAGGCAAGATGAATAGAAAAAATACCATCTTAACTTTTCTAAAGTTCCCCTCAGACATACATTCATATAAACTCCTTCCCCTAACTGAATTGCGATTGTTTAGCATCTCAATGCAGTAATTTTTTCAAAATGTAATTTATGTGAAAATATGATGTCTGTTAATGCCTGTTAACACAGGCCAGAGACGCTGAAGACGGACGCACAGAGAAAAATACTGTAGCAGGCAGATCACTCACTGTTCATGATGCCAAACTATTGGAAGAAAATCCTCAATACTGATTTGGGGGTTTATATGAATGTGTTTCTGAGGGAGCGGACTGTCTTCTGAAACGTTTATGTGGTATAATTTCACAAAGCTTGTCAGAACATTCGGTTTTTGATTCAAATTGTGTTATTATTAAATCAAATTATGTGTACGATTATTATTATATAATGAAATTATATTAAATGATATTTATATGAATTATGAAACTAATATTAAATAACTATAATTACAGATTTAGGTTAAATAAAGATGTCAGTCTTTTGGAAGAGGAAGATGTCAGTTCCTTTTTAGGAAACAAATCTAAGAAAAAATAAACTAATTCTACTGTTTCTAATATTCTGTATGTTGCTCAAAAACAAAATATATTGTGTCCAGCGGAATTTTTTTTTTTTTTACCCATTTAAAAATTTTTTTACCCAGTCATTTAAAAATAACACATTTCAGAGCTGTAACAACAATACCGTGAAACCTTGATATGTCTGCTTAAGGTCATCATACCGGCAAAAACTCATACCGGCCCATGCCTACTTCCAAGTCTTTGCACGCTCACTGATGAAGGAAGAAGCACTGATGATATGAAAACATACTGTGCTAGAGTTTAGTGATCTTCACAAAGATATTCTGCAAATAAACTTCATGAACTGCATGAAAATTCAATTCAAGTTTATTTGTATAGCGTTTTTTATGATGCAAATCATTACAAAGCAGCTTTACAGAAAATTAAAGTTTCTGCATTATATCTTTTAGTAGCTTATCATTGGTGACTAACTCAAACTGATGTCCATATGGCAGAAAAAAATCAGTACAGTACAGTAAAAATCATGCAGTTAATGACATGTAATCATATTGTGATATGTCCTCATGATCTGTTAAAGTTGTTTACTTATTTTGATATTAATCATCAATACAGTCGTGGCCAAAAGTTTTGAGAATACATAAATATTGGAAATTGGAAAAGTTTGCTGCTTAAGTTTTTATAATGCAATTTGCATATACTCCAGAATGTTATGAAGAGTGATCAGATGAATTGCATAGTCCTTCTTTGCCATGAAAATTAACTTAATCCCAAAAAAACCTTTCCACTGCATTTCATTGCTGTCATTAAAGGACCTGCTGAGATCATTTCAGTAATCATCTTGTTAACTCAGGTGAGAATGTTGACGAGCACAAGGCTGGAGATCATTATGTCAGGCTGATTGGGTTTAGAATGGAAACTTGACATGTTAAAAGGAGGGTGATGCTTGAAAATCATTGTTCTTCCATTGTTAACCATGGTGACCTGCAAAGAAAACGCGTGCAGCCCATCATTGCGTTGCATAAAAATGGCTTCACAGGCAAGGATATTGTGGCTACTAAGATTGCACCTAAATCAACAATTTATAGGTTCATCAAGAACTTCAAGGAAAGAGGTTCAATTCTTGCAAAGAAGGCTTCAGGGAGTCCAAGAAAGTCCAGCAAGCGCCAGGATCGTCTCCCTAAAAGAGGATTCAGCTGCGGGATCGGAGTGCCACCAGTGCAGAGCTTGCTCAGGAATGGCAGCAGGCAGGTGTGAGCACATCTGCACGCACAGTGAGGCGAAAACTTTTGGAAGATGGCCTGGTGTTAAGAAGGGCAGCAAAGAAGCCACTTCTCTCCAAAAAAACATCAGGGACAGACTCTAGACTGCTTCTGGGCGGCAGAGAACTGCTGGGCAAAATTCTCCACCGCGTCGCCGAAGAGGCCAGCCTGGGCCACCGGGGAGTTGAGGAGCTGAGTTTCCCGATCAGACTCCCTCATGTCTGCCAGGTTTAGCCATAGGTGTGGTGCTCCTGGACCACCAAAGTGGACATCACCTGACCCAAGGAGCGTGCAGTACCTTCATCGCCCGGACGAGCGAGGTCGGTAGCAGTGCGCTGCCTCCTGCAATACACCTGGTATCAGCACTGCCCCCCGTGCAGCTTTTTGAACACCTTGGCCTGGTAGAACACTGAAGGGTGGCCATGGCGTGCAGGGCAGAAGCGGCTGACCCCACTGCTCTGTAAGCCTTGGCCACAAGCGCGTGGATGAGAACTTGTGTGTTCCTGGCCTTGGAGGAAGCTTGGGACCACCACGCCATGCGGAGGTTGCTCTGAGGACACAGTTGCATCGCACCCAGAGCGCTCCACCGGGGGGAATCCCAGCATACCCCTTGGCTGCTCTTGCCATCGAGGGCATTGAAGGCGGAGGGGAAGCACCAGAACGGTTTTTACGGACAGTTAAAGGTGCCTTCCATGAACTGGTCACTTCCTGGTGCGCTTCTGGGAAGAAAGGAACAGCGGGGGGTGCTGGCGATCAGCACGAGCAGCCCCCACAGGAACCAATCATCCAGCCTCAAGCGCTCGGGGACAGGGTGGGAAGGATTCCACTCGAGCCTGATGCTCTCAGCTGCCCGGGAAAGCATGGCCGTCAATTCAGGATCGGACTCGGGCAACGCTGGCGTATCCTCATCTCCCGAGGACTCAAGCCCGCCTTGTGATGCGGCGATCGACATTAGGTCTTCCTCCTGAGCCCTGAATAAGATGTCAGGAGCCTGAGAGGGTCCAGCAAACTGATCCAGAAACTCAACCAGCTGCGGCGTTTGTGAGGGGGGTGTGGCCCGAGGAGGCTGTCTCGTCGGTGAAGCCCACACGGTAACCCTCAGATCACCCTGGCCACCAGCTGAGGTAGCCCTCTGACGAGAAGAGGAGCTAGAACGGGTGGTGTGGCCGAGGAGACTCTATACCTTTTAAGGTAATCGAGTCTCGATGGCTTAACGCCGAGGCTGGTCATGTCCCCGCAATGAGAACATGAGTCATCAACCGAACGCAGTCTCAGTGTGCTGAAAGCCCCAAACACATACACAGCGATCGTCGGCCGTCACGAGGCGCCATATATGTTTTTTTTTTTTTTTTTTATCGACCGCACCCCAGAAAACACACGGCGGTATGACATCTTGTAAAAAAGACGCGAACTCAACCCATTTCTCTTTTAGAAATAGCTCTTTCAGTGGTGCACCGAAGTGCTCAGGAGAAACGCGGGAGCTGAATGCAGCAAGCCCAGATGAACCAGCTGAAATCGCGCCTTCACACCAACAACCAAGCTGACTCGCTTCCTGTCGTAAACACTCCGGGCGGAGCTCGCGATGCAGAAAATTCCCACAGACCAATGGTACCTAAACATGTCGTTGTACCACTTTGGCTTGTTTTGTTTTCACGCAAATGGGTGATTGGGCTCTCGGGTGAGACCCCATTCATCAGTCTCTTTCTGACGGTAACGTAGAACGTGACCGACCTGAAATGTGAACCAGTCCTCTTTTGCTAAGTGCTTACGTCCTACATGTGGGAACTAAGCAGGTCTTATGGTGTGAAACGCTTTTCCATACAACACTGAGCACATAGTGACTGGTTTCTTATACCGGTGTGCGTTCCTCACCAATATCAGTGTTGCTATATGAAAGTCTTGAAGGGAGAAAGAAGCAAATTAAACTTGTAAAATTTTTTTAGAACCAACTTCATTTGCAAATGTATTATACACAGTCAGCAAAATCACTGAGCAAAGGTACATCCAAAAGATGACTTTTCGACGAAGTCTTTGTTCCACATTGCAAAGATGCCCACAGTTTTTTTTTTTTTTTTTTTTAACGTTTTTGTCTTTTTTTGACATCTTACGCACATCTGATATAGATGGGACCTCTGTACAAGGTTAACTGGTTCAAATTTTGGTCATTGTGGATATATTTTCAACACCTTATAAAGTCTCATTTAGACATCATTTTTATGTTTTATTGACAAAATAAATACTCCCAGAATACATTCAATTAAAACTCACGTTATTTCAGTCTAATTTCTATTTGTAAGTGACAAATAGAAAGTCACAGACAGTGTGTTTGTTCTGAAAATAAAAGCAACTTACATAATAATTAACAAACCTCTTTATTTTTGACCTCTTATGAGTTTGCAGGTATGAGTTTTTAAGTGACTCGCGTGAGCAACCCTGAAACTGAAACTCTACACCAGATAAAGTTTAGAAAATATGAAATATATTACGGACATTATTTTTGAGTGACCAACTTAACTAAAAGAGATTGACAAATTTATATGCGCATGCAGTAAAGATAAACGTGTTGAGGCTATTAATATGTATATGATTTTTAAAATTAAAACGAAAAGAGGTGACATGGTGTTTTATATCATATTTAGTTTTATATGTGTACAGTGACGAGAACTGAAGTAATTAAAGGACTGGGATCCTCCTGTGTCATGCACAATTCATACAGGTTTTCAACTTTCTACACCATCATTCAAAGACACAAATCCGTCAACCATGAAAGGCTAAAAACAGGATCAGGAGAGGCGGAGAAGTGCAAAGATAACCAAAACGGAACCACGAGGCTGAATGGACAAAAAGGCTGTTATTGCTCTTGTTTTCATTTTAGGGCTACGACATTCAGCCATCACATGTCCCATTTTGTGACAGTAGTCCCATTTATTTTTACAGTCTGAGAGATTCTTGTGTTCTTTTTGGGATGGTCCAGCTGTGTCACATGTACGCTTAATTTCACGATTCGATTCAATTTACTTGATTCGATTCAATGCTTTGGATAAAAGAGTCTACTAAATGACAAAATTTAAACAATGTAAATGTAAATAACAAAACTAAATTGAATTTAAAACAATCCCAAATCAAATAAATAACACCTAAAATAAATCTCTTCATATAAACAAAATGTAAACAAAGCAGCTGCACTTATGAATTTTAATATGCATTATACAGAGGCAAGATGAATAGAAAAAATACCATCTTAACTTTTCTAAAGTTCCCCTCAGACATACATTCATATAAACTCCTTCCCCTAACTGAATTGCGATTGTTTAGCATCTCAATGCAGTAATTTTTTCAAAATGTAATTTATGTGAAAATATGATGTCTGTTAGCGCCTGTTAACACAGGCCAGAGACGCTGAAGACGGACGCACAGAGAAAAATAATGTAGCAGGCAGATCACTCACTGTTCATGATGCCAAACTATTGGAAGAAAATCCTCAATACTGATTTGGGGGTTTATATGAATGTGTTTCTGAGGGAGCGGACTGTCTTCTGAAACGTTTATGTGGTATAATTTCACAAAGCTTGTCAGAACATTCGGTTTTTGATTCAAATTGTGTTATTATTAAATCAAATTATGTGTACGATTATTATTATATAATGAAATATATTAAATGATATTTATATGAATTATGAAACTAATATTAAATAACTATAATTACAGATTTAGGTTAAATAAAGATGTCAGTCTTTTGGAAGAGGAAGATGTCAGTTCCTTTTTAGGAAACAAATCTAAGAAAAAATAAAACTAATTTACTGTTTCTAATATTCTGTATGTTGCTCAAAAACAAAATATATTGTGGCAGCAGAAGAATTTTTTTTTTTTTTTTTTTTTTTTTTTTTTTTAACCCCAGTCATTTAAAAATAACACATTTCAGAGCTGTAACAACAATACCGTGAAACCGTGATATTTTGCTTAAGGTTATCATACCGTCAAAATCTCATACCGGCCCATGCCTACTTCCAAGTCTTTGCACGCTCACTGATGGAAGAAGCACTGATGATATGAAAACATACTGTGCTAGAGTTTAGTGATCTTCACAAAGATATTCTGCAAATAAACTTCATGAACTGCATGAAAATTCAATTCAAGTTTATTTGTATAGCGTTTTTTATGATGCAAATCATTACAAAGCAGCTTTACAGAAAATTAAAGTTTCTGCATATATCTTTTAGTAGCTTATCATTGGTGACTAACTCAAACTGATGTCCATATGGCAGAAAAAAATCAGTACAGTACAGTAAAAATCATGCAGTTAATGACATGTAATCATATTGTGATATGTCCTCATGATCTGTTAAAGTTGTTTACTTATTTTGATATTACTCATCAATACAGTCGTGGCCAAAAGTTTTGAGAATTACATAAATATTGGAAATTGGAAAAGTTGCTGCTTAAGTTTTTATAATAGCAATTTGCATATACTCCAGAATGTTATGAAGAGTGATCAGATGAATTGCATAGTCCTTCTTTGCCATGAAAATCAACTTAATCCCAAAAAAACCTTTCCACTGCATTTCATTGCTGTCATTAAAGGACCTGCTGAGATCATTTCAGTAATCATCTTGTTAACTCAGGTGAGAATGTTGACGAGCACAAGGCTGGAGATCATTATGTCAGGCTGATTGGGGTTAGAATGGAAACTTGACATGTTAAAAGGAGGGTGATGCTTGAAATCATTGTTCTTCCATTGTTAACCATGGTGACCTGCAAAGAAACGCGTGCAGCCATCATTGCGTTGCATAAAAATGGCTTCACAGGCAAGGATATTTGTGGCTACTAAGATTGCACCTAAATCAACAATTTATAGGTTCATCAAGAACTTCAAGGAAAGAGGTTCAATTCTTGCAAAGAAGGCTTCAGGGAGTCCAAGAAAGTCCAGCAAGCGCCAGGATCGTCTCCTAAAGAGGATTCAGCTGCGGGATCGGAGTGCCACCAGTGCAGAGCTTGCTCAGGAATGGCAGCAGGCAGGTGTGAGCACATCTGCACGCACAGTGAGGCGAAGACTTTTGGAAGATGGCCTGGTGTTAAGAAGGGGAGAAAGAAGCCCACTTCTCTCCAAAAAAAAACATCAGGGACAGACTCTAGACTGCTTCTGGGCGGCAGAGAACTGCTGGGCAAAATTCTCCACCGCGTCGCCGAAGAGGCCAGCCTGGGATACCGGGGAGTTGAGGAGCTGAGTCCGATCAGACTCCCTCATGTCTGCCAGGTTTAGCCATAGGTGGTGCTCCTGGACCACCAAAGTGGACATCACCTGACCCAAGGAGCGTGCAGTAACCTTCATCGCCCGGAGAGCGAGGTCGGTAGCAGTGCGCGCCTCCTGCAATACCCCTGGGTCAGCACTGCCCCCGTGCAGCTTTTTGAACACCTTGGCCTGGTAGACCTGAAGGGTGGCCATGGCGTGCAGGGCAGAAGCGGCCTGACCCGCAGCTCTGTAAGCCTTGGCCACAAGCGTGGATGAGAACTTACAGGCCTTGGAGGGAAGCTTGGGACCACCACGCCATGCGGAGGTGCTCTGAGGACACAGTTGCATCGCAACAGAGCGCTCCACCGGGGGAATCCCAGCATACCCCTTGGCTGCTCTGCCATCGAGGGCATTGAAGGCGGAGGAAGCACCAGAACGGTTTCGGACAGTTAAAGGTGCCTTCCATGAACTGGTCACTTCCTGGTGCGCTTCTGGGAAGAAAGGAACCAGCGGGGGGTGCTGGCGATCAGCACGAGCAGCCCCCAGGAACCAATCATCCAGCCTCAAGCGCTCGGGACAGGGTGGAGGATTCCACTCAAGCCTGATGCTCTCAGCTGCCCGGGAAAGCAAGGCCGTCAATTCGGGATTGGACTTGGGCAACGCTGGCGTATCCTCATCTCCCGAGGACTCAAGCCCGCCTTGTGATGCGGCGATCGACATTAGGTCTTCCTCCTGAGCCCTGAATAAGATGTCAGGAGCCTGAGAGGGTCCAGCAAACTGATCCAGAAACTCAACCAGCTGCGGCGTTTGTGAGGGGGGTGTGGCCCGAGGAGGCTGTCTCGTCGGTGAAGCCCACACGGTAACCCTCAGATCACCCTGGCCACCAGCTGAAGTAGCCCTCTTACGAGAAGAGGAGCTAGAACGGGGTGTGGCAGAGGAGACTCTATACCTCTTAAGGTAATCGAGTCTCGATCTTAACGCCGAGATGGTCATGTCCCCGCAATGAGAACATGAGTCATCCACGAACGCAGTCACAGTGTGCTGAAAGCCCAAACACATGACACAGCGATCGTGGCCGTCACGAGGCGCCATATATCGACCGCACCCAGAAACACACGGGCGGTATGACATCTTTAAAAAGACGCGAACTCAACCCATTTCTCTTTTAGAAATAGCTCTTTCAGTGGTGCCGAAGTGCTCAGGAGAACGCGGGAGCTGAATGCAGCAAGCCCAGATGAACCGCTGAATCGCGCCGTCACACCAACACCAGCTGACTCGCTTGTAAACACTCCGGGCGGAGCTCGCGATGCAAATCCCACAGACCAAGGTACATCGTGTACCATTGGCTTGTTTTGTTTTCACTCAAAGGTGATTGGGCTCTCGGGTGAGACCCCATTCATCAGTCTCTTTCTGACGTAACGTAGAACGTGACCGACTGAAAGGGAACAGTCCTCTTTTGAGTGAATCCTCATGTGGGAATTAAGCATGTCTTTATGTGTGAAACTCTTTCCACACTGATCACATGTGAATGGTTTCTCTACGGTGTGAGTTCTCATGTGGATTTTAAGGTTTTGTTTGTGACTGAAACTCTTTCCACACTGATGGCAGGTGGAAAACCTGTAAGATTTCTTCTGGGCTCTTTTTCGTGAGTCTTTTTGGTCTTTGTGGATTTTTTCCCAGTTATGAAATCATGGTATTCTTCTTCCAGTGGCATCAGGTCTACAGTCAAAAAAATTTAAACAAATACATGTTAACCCCATGCTGTAAAATTTACTAACACTGTTGTACTATACTGCAAGAAAAAAATACTCAATTATGGGAAATATTTGCCATTTCCTATGTGCGCAATATACTGTGAATAGTGTTGCATTTTTGGGGTTTATTTAGAATCAGTGGTAGAGGCGTCCACTTCCACGAACAAAGTGTCTGTTGGGGTCTTGGTGGATGAGGAGCGGCGCACTGGTGAATGCCTCCTTAAGTGATTTTCAATTCAATTCAATTCAAGTTTATTTGTATAGCGCTTTTTACGATACAAATCATTACAAAGCAACTTTACAGAAAATTAAGTTTCTACAATATTTAGTAGTAGCTTATCAGTGGTGACTGTCAGTTCATGTGCATATAGCAGAAATGTTCAGAAAAATCAATAAAAAGACGTAAACAAACAGACGATTAACACTATTAACAGCAATTATGCAATCAAACTTATAGCAAAATGTGGTAGTTCTGTATGTTGTCTCTGGGTTAGCATCATCTGAGGTCCTCTGAGGGGTTGGCATCATCTCTTCTCAGGTCTTCTGGATCCAGACTGGAGCTTGTGTAAATCCTAGTTACCACGGGATGTAAATCCCGTGGCAAAGCAGAGAAACAAATAGAGACATAATTAGCGTAGCTGCTGTTCCAGCCGAGTAAAATTAATTCGTTTAACCCAAGCTAAAGAATAATAATGCACATTTGATCAGATATAACTGCAGTCCAAAATTATGAGATGCATTATTTGAATGCTTGGCCAAAGAGGTGTGTTTTTAATCTAGATTTAAACAGAGAGAGTGTGTCTGAGCCCCGAACATTATCAGGAAGGCTATTCCAGAGTTTGGGAGCCAAATGCGAAAAAGCTCTACCTCCTTTAGTGGACTTTGCTATCCTAGGTACTATCAAAAGTCCAGCGTTTTGTGACCTTAGGGAGCGTGATGGGTTGTAGCGTGGTAGAAGACTAGTTAGGTACGCAGGAGCTAAGCCATTAAGGGCCTTATAAGTAAGTAATAATATTTTGTAACTGATACGGAACTTAATAGGTAACCAGTGCAGAGACTGTAGTATTGGGGTAATATGATCATATTTTCTTGACCTGGTAAGGACTCTAGCCGCTGCATTTTGGACTACCTGTAGCTTGTTTATTGAGGATGCAGGACAACCACCTAGCAGTGCATTACAATAGTCCAGTCTAGAGGTCATGAATGCA
This sequence comes from Cyprinus carpio, assembly GCF_018340385.1. NCBI lineage: Eukaryota > Metazoa > Chordata > Actinopteri > Cypriniformes > Cyprinidae > Cyprinus > Cyprinus carpio. Next base: position 29,509,907 of record NC_056600.1, read on the forward strand.
TGAACTAGCTTTTCTGCATCAGGAACAGGTAACATGTTTCGTAGCTTGGCAGTGTTTCTAAGATGGAAGAATGCTGTTTTTGTAACATGGGAATGTGATTTTCAAAAGACAAGTTACTGTCTAATATAACACCCAGATTTTTTACAGTAGAGGAAGTAACAGTACATCCGTCTAGTTGCAAATTGTAATCTACAAGATTCTGTGTAATGTTTTCTGGTCCAATAAGTAATATCTCTGTCTTATCTGAATTTAATAGGAGAAAATTATTGGTCATCCAATCTTTTACATTTTTAACACACTCTGTTAGCTTAGATAATTTAGAAGTTTCACCTGGTCTTGTTGAGATATATAGTTGAGTATCATCAGCATAACAGTGGAAACTAATCCCGTATTTTTCTAATGATATTACCAAGGGGCAACATGTATATTGAAAATAGCAGAGGACCTAGGACAGATCCTTGTGGCACTCCATATTTTACTGGTGATAAATGAGATGACTCCCCATTTAGATAAACAAAGTGGTAGCGATCGGACAGGTAGGATCTAAACCATCTTAAAGCCTGCCCTTGGATACCTGTATAGTTTTGCAATCTATCTATGAGTATGTCGTGATCTATGGTGTCAAACGGCAGCACTAAGATCAAGTAAAACTAGCAATGAGATGCAGCCTTGGTCTGATGCAAGAAGCAAGTCATTTGTAATTTTAACAAGTGCAGTTTCTGTGCTATGATGGGGCCTGAAACCCGACTGAAATTCTTCATAGAGATCATTTTTTTGCAGGTAGGAGCACAATTGAGCAGACACAACTTTTTCTAAAATTTTAGACATAAATGGAAGATTTGAAATGGGTCTGTAATTTGCCAGTTCACTAGGATCTAGTTGTGTTTTCTTAATAAGAGGCTTATTACCGCCAGCTTGAATGGTTTTGGGACGTGACCTAAAGATAACGACGAGTTAATAATATTGAGAAGTGGTTTTTCTGCTACAGGTAACAACTCGTTTCAGTAATTTAGTGGGTACAGGATCTAATAAACATGTTGTTGGTTTAGATGCAGTGATAAGTTTATTTAGCTCTTCCTGTCCTATAGTTGTAAAGCACTGCAGTTTATCTTTGGGTGCGATAGATAAACCTAAAGTATTAGACGCTGTAGAATCTACATTTGTTATTGTATTTCTGATGTTATCTATTTTATCAGTGAAGAAATTCATAAAGTCATTACTATTTAACTGTGAGGGAATATTTAGATCGGGTGGCGTCTGGTTATTTGTTAATCTAGCCACCGTGCTAAATAAAAACCTTGGATTGTTTTTGTTGTTTTCTATGAGTTTGTGGATATGCTCGGCCCTGGCAGTTTTTAGAGCCTGTCTATAGCTGGACATACTGTTTTTCCACGCAATTCTAAAAACTTCCAAGTTAGTTTTTCTCCATTTGCGCTCAAAACTACGAGTTTCCTTCTTGAGAGCGTGGGTATTACTGTTGTACCATGGCACAGTACATTTTTCTCTAACGTTTTTCAATTTGATGGGGGCAACAGCTTCTAATGTATTAGAGAAGATAGTGCCCATATTGCCAGTCATTTTGTCTAGTTCATGTGTATTTATGGGTACACAGAGCAGTTGAGATAAATCAGGCAGGTTATTTGCGAATCTGTCTTTGGTGGCTGGAACAATAGTTCTGCCCGGACGATAACGCGAAGCTATATAGTTATTATTATTAATACGCAGAATGCACGATACAAGGAAATGGTCAGTAACATCATCACTTTGAGGTACGATATCTATGTCAGTAATATCGATTCCATGCGATATAATTAAGTCTAGCGTATGATTAAAACGATGAGTGGGCCCGGTGACATTTTGCTTTACTCCAAAACAGTTTAATAAGTTATAAAACAAAACACCAAATGCATCACTAACATCATAAATAAGAATGTTAAAATCTCCGAAAATTAGCGCTTTATCAGCGGTAACCAACAGGTCTGAGAGGAAATCTCCAAATTCTTTTAGGAATTCTGTATATGGCCCTGGTGGTCTATACACAGTAGCCAGAGAAAGAGATACGATAGATTTCTTTTGCATATCTGACAGTGTAACATTAAGCATAAGTATTTCAAATGATTTAAACCTGTATCCTGTTTTCTGGGTACACTGAGAATATCACTATATATTGTTGCAACACCTCCCCCACGACCAGTCTGACGGGGCTCATGCTTATAACAGTAGTTTGGTGGAGTAGACTCATTTAGACCAATATATTCATTTGGTTTTAGCCAAGTTTCAGTCAAGCAGAGTACATCAAAACTATTATCTATGATCATTTCATTTACAATAACTGCTTTGGGTGTGAGTTATCTAATGTTTATGAGCTCAAACTTAAATTCTTTTTTTTTTTTTTCATTTATTTTACATTTTTCTGCTTTAATCATGATAAGATTTTTTTTCTAGATCCTACATTAAATTTATATCTTGACCCCACTATTCGGGGAACAGACACAGTCTTAATAGATTGGACAGCGCAAGTACTTCTATTTAAGTGGGTAGAACAAAAGTTATCATAGCAGTTATTTGAGAACTGGCTTACTAGTCAAATGGAGCGTAGAGTTCTGGAGATGTTGTCCGACAGCAGTCCTGCTCCGACTCTGCTGGGGTGCAGGCCATCAGCGCGAAAAAAAGCCTAGGTCGCTCCCAGAAAAGATTCCAATTATTAACAAAGAGCAGTTTCTGTTCTTTACACCATGACAATAACCATTCATTTAAAGCAAAAAGTCTACTGAACCTTTCTTGTCCTCGTCGATACGTGGGCAGCGGTCCTGACACGATGATCGTCGCCGCGGGCGTCGTGCTGCGAACCGTCTCGATCAGGCTCCTGAAGTCCCTCTTCAGCGTCTCCATCTGCCGCTGCGTGGTGTCGTTAACCCCGGCGTGAAGCACGACCGCTCTGGGGCTCTCGTCGGCCTTCAGGATCGCGGGTATCTGCGCAGAAACATCGAGAACACGAGCACCAGGGAGACAGTGAGTGTGCACTTTACCTTCGGCTAACGTAGCACGGACGTGTCGGACGATGGAGTCTCCGACGATCACAGCGTCGCGTTCCGTCTCGCGGAGGGGAGAGAAGCGGTTCCGTGTGGAGATCTCGAAGACCGGAGGGGGAGAAGTCGTCGCGCCGGGGCCTGGCTCGCGTCCTCCGCTGCGGATGCACCCAGGGTCCGTGGTGTCCCGGCGCCGGGCGTGAAGGACATCTGGGCAGATCGCGTCCTGGGTGCACCGGGCCTGTGCAGAGAAACACACGGGGTGGAGGTGGTGGGACTGTTAGCAGCGCGCTGTATACTTACCCTGGACTTGTGAGCGTCAGCCCGGGAGGTTTCCAGCGCGGCTCTCCGCTCTCTCAGCTGTGACTGCCTCTCTGCTCCAGGACCCGAATCTGCTTCTCCACGGCCTCCAGCTCGAGCTGCACCGAATGCAGCTCGAACGTGTCGTCACCTGCACTCAAAGGTAGACAAACATCCGCCATTAAAGCAAGTAACAGTGAGTAAAGCAATTGTAATGTGTGTGAATAGAGTATTAGCGATGCACGCGGGTTCAGTGGCAGCTGGTGACCAGGACAGAGACTTTGGCTTGTTCCTTAACAGATTGGTGATGGAACTGTAACTGTTATGTGATTGATGGAAAGAACATTTCTCGGTTTTGAGGAACAGATGGAATTCTCTCAGGCGTTTCAACACCTCCGCAACATGGTGGCGATGTTCGGCCATGCTCCATGAGTAAATGAGAATGTTATCAATGTAGACGAGGATAAACCGATGGAGATACACCTGGAGTACTTCATGCATGAAGTCCTGGAATATGGAGGGGGTGTTGACTAGGCCATACAGCATCACAAGATATCCATAGTGGCCAGCAGGGGTCATTAAAGCAGTCTTCCACTAATCCCCCTCAATATCCGGATGAGGTTGTAAGTGCTGAGGAGGTCTAACTTGGTTGAAGACGGCGACTCCGCGGAGATGTTCAAGTGCAGTTGGAACGAGGGGAAGTGGATAACGGAATTTGACTGTTATTTTGTTAAGCGCCCGGTAATCTATACAAGGCCGCAAGCCCCTGTCCTTTCTGGCCACGAAGAAAAAGCTTGAAGCAGCAGGGGACATGGAAGGCCGGATGTAGCCTTGTTGTAAAGCCTCTTCAGTATACTTCTTCATGGCCTTCTGTTCTGGGAGTGATAGTGGATAAATCTTTCCACAGGGCACTGGCTCACCCGGAATCAGATCTATGGCACAGTCCCATGGCCGATGCGAAAATTGATCTTTCAATAATCTCTCAAATATGCATACATGTGATTCATAGAATGAATATACGTACAGAGAGCACACGTACGCCTCTCTTTCTGAAGTGAGATCTATGAATCGCAAATGATCTTGAACTTGCTCAAAACTTAACTGTTTCAGCTCTCTGCCTTGTAAACGACTCTTTATTAATGTCATTAACTTATTAAAGATAACCAGTCATCGGCCATATTCTTTAATTTAGAACAGTGAGCTGCAGGAACAGCTTACATTTCCAAAAACCTGCAGTACTCCGACAAGAAAAAGTGCGTACGTCTGCTCAGACCCTGATGTGACACTAAGCACTTTTCCACGTCAGACCGTTTTCACAAATATGAGCGTTGGCGTGGATTTAAGTGTACACACACCCATCCTAATCGGTGGTCCTGTGTCGGACAGTGAGAGAGGTTCAAAGAAGGCTATTGTCATGGTCTTATGACCAACCTACGATACAGCAAGATCATCGCACAGTGTGTTTGCTGTTACAATCCACGTTTACTGAGCAACCAATAAAAATGTGACATGAAATCAATGCAACTTGGTGCTAAAACACAAAATTGCTTACCTCAAGCTTTTATCCCTTCCTCTTTCACCGCTTCCACTTTTTTTCAGCACACATAAAAAATACAACAGCTAAAGTGTGATTTATCATGCTCTTTTTGTTTACCACTAGCGCATGCTGATGATGTATATTCTTCTATAGTATCGTGCATGGTATCGTACTAGTCAGTAGGTATCATCATCGTACAATCTACACACACGTGATAGCCAAGTTTATTAGATCCATGTTGCACGGTGTGACATGCAGTGATCTTATAGGATTGCTAAAATCGTGCAGTGTGTTTTGGGCTTTAAACACTAATAGAAAGTTATTGGAGTCCCGTCCGCATGTTGATGAGATTGGTTACCTGTTTGTGACAGTAGGAAATGGGCAGTTTAACACTGTGTTTTTGACACTGTGGTACTCAACGTGAAGGTGTCTTTATTAATGGCTAAAGGTATATTAATGCAGACACAAAAAATGAAGAATCCATAAAAATACAGACAAATCAAAATAATAAAAAAAGCATAATGATTAAGAGGATTTCATAATCCTACTTAAAAAGGACATGATAAAGAACTCCTACACTCATCCATTCTGCAGGTTAAAAGATAAAACATTAAAACACCACATAGACATAAAAAAAATAACCAACATATGTTTCACAATAGGCAGAGTACCACAGAAAGGCACAAAATATGGTTTGAAAACACCCATTTCCAGCCGTTACAAACCATAACCAATCCCATCAATGTGTGGGGCTTTCTTCACTGACCTTCTATTAGCAATTTTAAAGGCAAGTTCACACTGACAGTCACAGACCAATGCAGTAACCGATTCAGCATGTTTAATCACTGAAAACAAGCTCTGACAGGTAACACCAATCCAACAAAACTTGACAAAGTGTCTGTTGCTGTCAGTCAGTGCCGCGTGGATTGGTCTTGAGCATGCTGATTTTTAGTCTGAGATGGTGAACAGGAAAATGGTTTGTAATACTAGCAACACATTGTTAGATGTTTGATAACACAGTCAAGGGAAAGGCTAACTGTATGTGTGTAATCATAACAGTTACAGCTGGAATGTGTTATGGTTGATGCGCCTAGCATTTTTCACCATCCTTCTGATACTAATGATGAGAAAGTGAAAGTGAAAGTGACGTGACATTCAGCCAAGTATGGTGACCCATACTCAGAATTAGTGCTCTGCATTTAAACCCATCCGAAGTGCACACACACAGAGCAGTGAACACACACACACACTGTGAAACACACACCCGGAGCAGTGGGCAGCCATTTTATGCTGCGGCGCCCGGGGAGCAGTTGGGGGTTCGATGCCTTGCTCAAGGGCACCTAAGTCGTGGTATTGAAGGTGGAGAGAGAACTGTACATGCACTCCCCCCACCCACAATTCCTGCCGGCCCGAGACTCGAACTCACAACCCTTTCTGATACTAATGATGAAGCATACAGCTTGCCATCTACATTCAAAGAAAACTTTCTTCTGATACTAATGATGAAGCATACAGCTTGCCATCTTCATTCATAGAAAGGTAAAATCCTGTCTCTGCTCCTTCAGTGACCACCAGTCTTGGACTTGTTGCTTTTATCCGCAGGATGCTGTAGATGTTTTCTAACAAACAATGCTCAGTGGGCACTGAGTTCCCTCTAAATGGATCTGATTTGTATACAGATACAAATCAAATGCAGATCACCTCTGTTCTTTTAGGAGGAAGACAAATGTCTTTCTCTGCCTCGCTGAGCGTTATGAAATATTTCACAAATCACAATATCTGATCTGAGTCTAGTACTACACTTTGGAAGGACAGTTTATTTTACAGTATGAACAGTTTGTAACATGCGTCTGGAAATGCAGTGTGCTCCAGGATAAATTTTTCACATCAGCAAAAACTCCAACAAGTTTTCAGCATTTTATTACATTGGTAACAAGCATTTATACACATTTACTGTAGAGTGATTTTTCATTCAAACATCTAAAAGTGAATAACAATAAAAACGTATTATTACTGCTCTATACTGCTCCCTTTTTATTTTTCACCTTTTTGGTCTATTTGATCAACTCCATATGTTAAATCATTTATCTCGGTCCCATTTTCCCTGTTGATTATATGATAATGAGTGATTATCTCATTTTAAGAATGAAATAGAAACAAAAATAAAATTTTATTGGCACATTTTCAGAAAATGCGATCAGTTACAAGTACAAATCCATACACCAGCATCATGCTGATCAGTAACAAAACATTTTACAATACATGTGTGAAAAATTAAGATTAATTTCACTGATTATGAAGAATTGTGATTATAAAATCAGTACACATTTTTAATGATTTCACAGTTTTTATAACTTTTAATGAGAGAGGAGCTTGAAGCGTGTTCCTGTTCTACACTACAGAGCAATACTATATTCCTGTTGCATACATTTGAAATTTAATCACAACCCAACACAATATTCTTATGTTCGGATTTCAATTCACATTTTGTGGAATAACCCTGATTTTCTAAATGCTCAAACCCCAAACACACACATTAGAACATCATTATCATGCAAACCTTCGTAACTACAATAAAACACTACAATGCATATTTGCATTTTGTTCAAACTATTTTGTTCAAATTACTCAAAGTAAATTTGTATTTCACTTGACAGAACATTTACTGATTAAACTAAAAAAATCATATTGAATGAAAAAAAAGCATAATTAAACAACCAAATGCCATTTTTACATGGCTAACTATAATTTGTGATCTGACTGACTGCTACAATAAAAAAAAATGGTTAGTTTTTGTAAAGGAAGAACTTTGTTCAAACATGACATACACATTTGTGGATATACCTAATAATGCATAATTTAATATGTGTCAGTCTGATTCTTTTTCTTCACTTAACGTGTGCGTTTGTTTCCTTTCTTGCATGCTCCGCGTTTGTTGTGGCAGCTAGAGCACGTTCTTACACACATGCAGTAGCCTAACTGTAATGATAATAATAACACAAACGAATATTACATTTCATAATGCACTTTTATTATTGGATTGATCTCTTTCTACCCCATAGTCATAAGCAGTCCTCCTTCAGACATACCGGTACTTCTAAATATAGGCTTTGTTCATGCTCTCATTCTTCAGTCAGATGGAGAACACAATAGGCATTAACGTGTTGTTCCATTCCACTGCTCTACACTTCCATTGTTTTGAGGGGCGTGTTTAACCATTACGCTTGCGTCATTTGCAGAGTCTCATAATAAAACGCTTATTATAAATTTTCACTTTTCAATAAAAAAAACCCAACTGGGGACCAGCACAAAAACACGGGCAAATTTTGGATTTGTTTTTGTTATCTTAGGAAAAAGACCAAAATTACTGAGATAATTCTCTGGAAATATTACACACTTCTAAGATAATTAAATGTGTATTTCAATCGCAGGTTTGGTTTTACAATCCATATAAGGTGGTATTAAAAAGGTCTTAACACTTAAATGTAACATGTTGAACTTGTAGTGTAATAATATACCAGAAGATTTATATCAATGTATGCCAGTTAAACTCATTTCCTTACATTTTCTGCAAATCATTTTCTGATGAAAAAAATAAAGTCTTGCCGCCCTATATATTCTCGACCCCTGACTTAAGAAGAGCATTTGAACATTGGAAATATGTACATTTATAGAGTTGTCTGTGTTTTATATCAAAGTTGCTGTTCAACAATGTGGTGTTGAATGCAATGTTGAACGCGAGTCTTAGACACCTTTCAGTTGTATAACTGAAAATGGCAATGTTTTCATTTGTTGAACAGATTTGTTCAATAAGCTGTAAATATTTCAGCGAACCCAAATAGATTTTTTTATTGTAATGCTAGCTGGATTTTGTCGTTAATTTCTGGACATGATCTGTACTGTGTTTGGAATTGTTCCTTGCTATAGTTTGAATTTTTTGTTGGTGTTTTCAAATACAAATAAAACAAGTACAATAATAAAAATGGTTCATTTAAAATAAAGTTACAAAACACTTCAGTTTATAATTTTCTGTTTATTTAATTAACATGGTAACAAAGTAAATGTATATTTGGGTTACAAAATACAAACAAAACATCTGCTACAAAATATAGAAAATAATGAATTATTTACAAACACAAAACACATGACCATGATTGCTCTTTAGGTGGAACCACTATATGGAGGCATTCAGCATGGAACCATCATCTGCACAGTTCACACTGCATCTAAGAAGAAAAACAGAAATATGATGTGAGATTGTACCCTGTTAGTAATTTTTTTAGAATTTGTATTTATTTCTTTCTTTCTTGTTGTTGTTATGATTGTTATTCATTGGCAATTTAAAAAAAAAGAAAAATATTACCCAGATGCAGTGCTCCTCTTTTTGGACTCCTCCTTTTTGTCCACAGACAGAACAATACTCTTCCCTTGACACTGCAATTTTTTTTTAAGTTAATCAGAGTATACTGTAATTCTGAGTACAATACAAGTAAACAACCATAATTTCATAATTCTTTTGAAAATAATACCTGATGCCAGCATTGGGGAAGTTCTCCACCACCTGTTTGGCCATCTACACAGCAGTACACAGCAGTAATGAAAACCCCACAGTAGCAACACCGTCATCTGTACTCTTTTCTGTCATTACCTGCATCACAAAGACGCCACAGCTCACACAGTCTTCCTGAAACGTGTGACGTATTGTGCTGGGCTTCCATTTTAGGTTTATGCAGTCCTCTCTTGCATGTTGGTTCCTTCTCATTTTGAAGAATTCACTAAAGTTGTTAAAATACATTGAATCAATGTTTTGTGATAGTGTTCCATAATTTTATGATGGACCTTAATAGTCACAGGATGTTGGGCAGGGGGTGGATCAGAGCATAATGTACCTGAATCTGTGACATGCCTGTGAGGCTTTCTTCATTTCAGCAGCACCTCGTTGACACAAAGATAGTTTCGGATGTAGCATGTATGAACTAGGATAAACAATAATTCTTAATAAATAGTAATAATAATAATAAGAATGTCCTTCATCAGAAGTATCAGTGCACAGTATAATGTAACTAGTTTGTAACTGTTTGACTTAACTTACCACTAACCTCCAGTGACAAGTGTTTCAGACAGAAATTCAAGAAGTTATTTTTGTGTAGATGTAAAGACACAAAAACAGCTCTGGAATTACTTACTTTTCGTAATCCTCGTCAGGCCAGCTGCTCCCTAGTACCATACAGGATTACTCTGGTCATGTTATGACTTAGTTGGTATAGGTGACAATTTGAACCCTTTGTTTTAAGAACGGCTTGGATGTAACTCTCTACAGCCTAAATCCAATAGTAAGAAAAAAAATTCTGATTCTGTCCCAAATGCTATTTGCTATGTTTTTTTTACTATATATATATTGTCATGATGAGCATACCTCTCCAAATAACCATTTGTAGGGCTTCAGTGTCTGGAAAGTCCTGTGATGGAGCAGGTACTCTGTTTTTTCTTTTGGGTCCTGCAGAATGGCTACTATCAGCTCCGTTTGTTTACTTGTCCACAACACGTCCACCTACAGTACAATGACATAAACTTGAATAAATTCTCTTAAATTAAATGTCCAATTTAAATTAAAATAAATAAATAAATAATATAATTTTACATAAAATAAAATAAAATAATCTTTCTGCTTAACTGTTTATAGTGCTTTTTGGGTAATTTGTATTGTATGTAATAGAAATATTCTTTCTCTGAAACGGGGTCTTCTGGAGGAACATTACAGGGATCACATGCTGTGTCTTGTTTCTCTCTCTTCATAGCTGTTGGCGAAACAGAAATGGTGTGCCTCTTTTTTTCCCCCTTTTTTTGTGGGGGACTGGCACTCTGTTGGGCGCAGAGTAGAATTTAGATTTTTTTGCCAGGAACCTTGTCTGTTTCCTCATCCATGATTCCTGGGGTTCTCCACCATCCACTGGTGGCGCAGGCTTGAGCAGTAAACCTTGGGACAGTTTGTTCTGGATTACATGCTCTTTGAAGTGGCCTTGCAGAGATGTGAACATTTTTCTGATAAATGTTCCTGGTGTCATTTTTTTCATTTTGGCCATGACTTCTCTACATGACAGTTGGTGCCCCGTGTCTTTTCTGCTACTGCATGAGAGAGGTTTGAGGCATGTCTTTTAAGATCCCCCAGGAGCAAGCCACTCCACATTGGAAAAATTCCAATATATGTCTCAAATAACATGGTAATGATCCCTGGACAAAAGTATGGATTGTTATATTCAGAGATGTCATGTGTTGCCTGTTCCCTAGTCTCTTCCAACACCATCTGAAAATAAGAGCAGTAGCGTGAACTGCCCATGATAGTGCTTGCATGTTGTTTTTCTTCAAAGTCCCACTTTTTGTTTTCCTCCAGTTCAGTTGTTTCTTCAGTGGGTTTGTCTTTTGATTTTGTGATTAGGGAACCCAAAGCACAAACACTTTCTTGAACACTTTTTGTGTATCGAGTTGTTGTGAGAACAATACATAATGACCTGAAGATCTGTGTGGCCTCAGGCATAGTGCTTGAGTTCTGCAAACTCTACCAGTCCCTTATCATCTGTCTGCCTTAGCATTACCTTACGGACTGCTTTTAAAACATGGGCAGAGCAGATGTGGAGAACAGTGAATCCTTTTGATTCCTCATACAAATGTTGGCCCTGACAAATGGCATATGTTCTGTCAAGATATGAGTGCACATTCTCTTTGTTAAAAGCAAGCAAAACCCTTTGCATTAAAGCCCAGCTGTAATCTGTTTCCGCTTGCTGGATGGGGATTTGTGTATGTCTTGATAAATGCAGTGTAAACTGCATGAGCCAGAATGTAATGGGGGGAACTGAATGTTTGTTTGATAGCATGTCAGAGACCGAGAGAGGTGGTGACTCCCGACCCCCTCCTGGGAGCGTAAGGGAGTAGTGCAGCACAATTTTTTGTTGATTAGGGATGTTTGAAACTAGCCCTCCTGTGGCGTCAAGATAGAGGGTGACAGGAGACTTATTTCTTTTTATTTCTTAAAAAAATAATTATAAATGCAACTATAGGATATTAATTGGTCATTTAACTTAATGAAATAGTCCAAAACATTTCCACAAAAATGTTAAGCACAGCTTTTTTCAACAACATTATTATTATTATAAGAAGAAGAAGAAATGTTACGTGAGCATCTAATCCACATATTTCAACAAATTCTGGAGGATAATGTGACCATGGCTGTAGCCAGCTATGAAGTCACAGAGGTCCGCACCTCATTTAAATTGTCACGTTAAAAATGTAATTTTGAAGTTGTCTGAATGAGAAAAAAAATGCATTTTAAATCCCTGAATAAATTCATGTTTCCAAAGCGCTGCGGCTGTGAGACAGAGAGAGAAGTGAGGGCACGGGTGCAGCCTCCGCTCTGCCATGTTGCCAGATTTAGTTATTCTAAGCAACATAGGATATGTTTTATGTTTTAATACTTAATATGTCAGTGTTACTAAAGTAATAAGGAAAGGGGTTAGCGAATGTTTATCTTATTTGCAAAATGCAAAACTTATTTCAGTGCATTTTGGGGGATTGCTATGGTTGGTTTTTCCTAGCAATATGTTGCAACACTTCATTGAACCGAAATCAAAAAGAGGAGGCCACATTCGGTAAGACATACACAATGATTATCATTATATTAATATAATAATACATAATATTATCAGTGCTAAACTGCATCAACGCTAACAAAACAGTAGCATAATAACCCTTGTACAACAAATCTGTAGAACAACAGAAATGAAAACGCTGGGCTGGCCAAGATGAAAGCTATGCATGCTATTGCATTCAGTTTAGTAGTTTTCCATTCACAAAGTTATGCTCTGGGCATCCAATTTTTACTTATACAGCAGTTGAACAATCCTTAACAAACCCCCAATTTTGAAACCCTTACGGCCATGCATGTGAAACTATTGACTGGAGTAATGATGCTGAAATCACAGAAATCAATGAAATGTTAAAATATCTTCAAATACAAAACCGTTATTTTAATTTCTAAAAATAAAAAATTGTAGGTTTTGCCTTTTGTTGCATACCACGGCATTGTTTATTTTTTTTATTAAATAGGGAAAAAAGAGAGTAATAAATCAATGTTTTAAACATTGATACAAATTATACAAAACAAAATAGACTTAAAGGAGAGAAAAAAGGCTTTCTACAAAACAAAAATATGAACTGGTCAAAAATCATGTGTGACCCACTTCATATCACCATCAACAGTGAAGTTGGGCCCCCACCCAGTGCAAAATGTTAGCAAAATAGTCTCAAACGTTTGTACTGTAAAAAAAAATACAAAAAAAACACAAAAATCATTTGTGCTGCTTCGTTTTCTTTCTCTTTTTCTTATTTTTTAGATATTTGAAGATTATTTTTGGGTAAATTTGAGCATGTGGGGGCTGAGTGACCTCATATAAATAGTCTCATTTGTTTGTGCTGCTTTGTGCCAGTAAACGTTTTGTTTGTGCAGCTTCAGTTTTTAAAATATTAAACACTAAATTATAAGTTTGATCATGTAAAATCCAAAGCAGCACAAAATAAACTTTACTGGCACAAACCAGCACAAACAAACAATACTATTTTGGGGTGAATTTGGAGCATGTGGGGACGGAGTGGCCTCAGAATGACCTATAAATATTATTTTATCATCTAAAAAACTGAAGCAGCACAAACATTTTTACAGCACAAGCAGAACACACCATTGAGACCATCTCGACCATATCTCCCGACATTTTGCCATTAATTTCCACGGCCTTAACTTTGATCTTTCATAATTAACAGAAATATAACAAAAACTATTACAAAGACTTATAACAAAAAATTATATATAATATTACAATTAAATTATTTTAAATGAAACCAAATAGAAACCATTTCCATCACATCACTTGTACAGGCCTACAGCATGTTATACACGTGTGTGGGACAGCAGGAGAAGATAGTCGTCTGTTTATGCAGTTGCTACAAAAGCCGCAGTTCAGCTGCGCGGCGCAAACGCAACCAAAGCACAATGGGAATCAACACTGCCTCCACTCTGCTTGCGCGTCCAGGCGCTAATCTTAATTTGAGATGAAGTGCTGTTGTTTAGAGCACAACAGGTCACACTAATCAAGTAGACTGCTTGTGTGGGATTGGTATACCAGTTATACTGGTTTTATTTCGTAAGCTAGCATATGTGTTCTGGCATAACGTGAACGACAATATCAAAAAAGGAAAACTTGTTATAAACCTGTCTAAAACACCTAATAAAACACAAACAAGAATATATTGAAGAATGTGGGAATCCGAAGATTTTTAGAGGTGCCATTGACTTCTATAGTCTAAGCTGCAGTGCACTCTAAGCTGATGATACACGGGGCAACTTTTTGAGCAATTTTGCTGGGCAACTTTTTTTGAGCAATGTTTCTTGGGCACTTTCCCGAAAATGGGTAACAGATTTCAATATGGATACTTTTGATCAGTCGTGGGTCCTGTGTCTCACCTGGTTGCCTGTTGACGGCAACATTGCTCAAAAAGTTGCCCCATGTATCATCAGCCTAAGTACACTTGAACGCTGCCATATGTTATTTCTTGTGAAACCCTCTTGAAGTTGTGGCCTAGTTGTTAGAGAGTTTGACTCCTAATCCTAAGGTTGTGGGTTTGAGTCTCGGGCCGGCAATACCACGACTGAGGTGTCCTTGAGCAAGGCACCAAACCCCCAACTGCTCCCCGGGCGCCGCAGCATAAATGATACCCACTGCTCCGGGTGTGTGTTCACTGTGTGTGTGTGTGTGTTGACTGCTGTGTGTGTGCACTTTGGATGGGTTAAATGCAGAGCACGAATTCTGAGTATGGGTCACTATACTTGGCTGTATGTCACTTCACTTCGTAGTATGTTACGGTTCACATTTTGTTTGTTCAAAATTTAGACAGCAAAATGCAGCAGCAAGTAAAAAACATGATTTTACTCATTTTAACTCTGTTTTACACGTTTAATTGTCATCCATCAACACTACTTTTTTATAACTTGGTTATAACTTTTGTCTCGTTTAAGTAAATGTTCACCATGTTGTCCTGCAGTGGAACAACAAGTTTTCAGCACCACAAACCTGGACAGCGACCTTGGCGTAAAACATATCAGTGTGTTTATTAATGTTTATCTGAAGTGAAAGTTTGCCTGGCCTTTAGCATAGGCATAGGTATATTCAGTAACCTTAAACAAGGGCATTGTAAGCAAGTTTAAAATAACACGTGGTACCATGTGAGATGTATTGATCTCTATATGCTTAGCATTAAATAAACTCTGGCAACGTTCCTCTCAGATGAAATTTTTAGTATATTCAGTAAGGATACATAAACACATTACAGATCATTTAAAAGCATTTAAATCTGTTTATCTTTTAACATTTTTAAATCTGTTTGTAAACATATATTTTTTAAAACCATTATGTGACTGGGGAGAAGAAAAAAAACCCCTGATTTCTCAAAAACTAAATTTAACCCATCCTTTGCAGATCAATCAAAAAGAATTTTAACTTGGATTCTAAAGAAATGAAACGCTAAAGTTTATTTCAACACATTTGTGACAGCGACACCTTGCATGTTCAGCACCATGGATGCAGGCAGTGTGTAGTCTATAAACATCTATTAAACATTTAAAAATTAGCTTTGTCTCGTAAATCGAAAATGATCTTTTTAGTTAAGTAGTATATTCAGCAATGTTATTGATTCAATATAGGCTACAGACAGTCTCTTCCATCATGAATGCATTGAGCTGTAATATGTTACCTGTTTACAAAATAGGGTTTAACTCATCAGAAGTTACAATAACAACAACAACCATTCATTTTATTTATAGGTGCCTTACATGACACCCAAAGACACCTTACAGGAAGTAAAATAAGACAAAACAAAATTGCAGGCAGAAAATGCAAAGCCCATAATAAATGATTAAAATTTATTAATAAAATAATTTTACAGCCATTAAAAGATACATATACAATATCACTGGTAGACATGCTCAAAATATACATTTTCAGCCGTGATTTAAAAATTAAGTCACTACTGCGAATGTCCTGAGGAGCAGCGTAGCTAAAAGCTCGAGATCCCATGTTAGTCATACGCATGCGTGGAAGAACTAAAGAAAAAGAAGGACATGTGTTTTGTATTGCATTTCATTTATTTTCCTATCAATTCCTTTGATACAGTTTCTGTGTCATGTAAAATACAGATATTAAGATTTGAACAGTGAACCAAATCATGTCATGCAAACATATCATGAATCCGACAGAACATGTAACGGTAAGGAAGACACACAGACGGTAAGGAAGTTATTGAAATCATAACTTCGAATATGTGAATATGAAACCAACTTTACCACAGTGTCTCATTTCGCTCCATATAGAGTGAATCAGTTCATCGTAAATGTTTAGACTTTGTACGCATTTACTTGTTTATTCGCTTCCTCATTTAACTAGTTAGTAGAGTTTGTGATAAAGAAAATGCAGTCAATACATAAACAACACGCAGGCAATCTGCAAACTCTGAATGAGCCTCAAACCAGAGTCAATTATTCACCGAAGTGAAAGCAAAAATGCTGATAACAGAATATTCCAGTCTTCATTTAATATACCAACATTCATCTATTTCCCAAATAATTATTCATATTGACAAAAAAAAACTAACAGTGGGGGAAAAAAAATAAGAATCAGTGTTTCTTTTTAAGCAAATTTGTGCATGTGCATTTAAAATAAAGAACTAGTAAAGACTGTTATTATATAATTTTAATAATTATTAACTGTAATTAGCTATTAATGTTAAGATTAGTGTCATTGAGATGTTCTGTTAATGTTTTAATCATTAACTATTCTACTTAATAGCTTATAACTAGCTTTCTAGGAAACTGATTGAGAAGTACCCAGAGATTTATTATAGTTTTTTTTATTTATTTATTTATTTGTTTTATTACTCTCATCTTAAACACAGAAAAACTGCTGGTAAAGCGACTGTGATACAGTATTATAAAGATGGTGTTTATTAAAGAGGAGCGTGAAGACGTGAAGATTAAAGAAACATTAAGAGCTAAACATGAAGATACTGAGACACAAACAGGTTGGTTTTCATTCTCAAAGCTGAATTACAGTCTTGTGTGTCAGCCCTCCACTGATTAAACTGTGTCATCGCAGGCCCTTACAATCAGGTCATGAGAGATCAAAAGACTGTTTGACCAAAAAAATATTCTTAAGACAGTTTTTTATTGTTGACGCTGATGATAATGTCAACTAATAATTTCAGTCCTAATAAACAACTATCACAAATCATGAAAATCAGCCACATATGCAGCTAATATTTTGTCTTATGGCTTATATATACATCTTTATGTGAAATAAAGTACAATTGCTCCTTATTTTGTGAAAGGGGTCATTGGGTGGATTTTTATCATTGAAATGTGTGTACACATTTACATTATAGTTCAAACAACATGTAAAAGTGAATTTTGCATCCAGTGTTTTTTTTTTTAATCCTGATAAATCATAACCACTTTCTCAAATCAAGCTGTTCTCAGCTTCTTCTCTGTGTGACGTCACACAGACCCAGGCCCCTCCCACGATTGTTGATTGACACGTCCATCTTACTTTAGACCCGCCCTGAGTGACTGTCATCAGTCCTCCATTGCATTGAAGACGCAGAGGGTTAGGTTTGTTTTTGAAGGGAATGTGCCCCCGATCTACTTAAATACGTCTATGTTCACGCAAATGATTCATGATCCAGTCTCACCTACAGAAGAAGTGAGTACAAGTTTATGAATCTTTGCAAATCGGAAACGGGTTTCTGTGAACAGAGCTGTTTTTGACAGGGTAAAAAGGGAGAGTTTTACTCTACCACTGAGAAATTTTAACCAAATTATGTTATAGACTTTTCATTAAGATCCTAAATCATACCAACTTGTGGAAAATGGACATCCGATGACCCCCTGAGGTTCTGCACAGTGTATGTTAACTTATGATCTAAACTGTATATTTTGGTCAGAATTAATTGTGCTCCCATTCTATTGAAAACCATCTATTCATGCAATTGCTCATTTAGTGAAGTTTGAGATTTTCACAGTGCGCTAACTAAGAAAATATCATGGTTTCTGTATACGTGTCAGTTTTTATTAAGGAAAAAAAAAATGTTTCCAACTAAACAGAAAACCATCTCATTTATTATAATGTTACAGGATACAATTAACAACAGACATCAAACTGTTAATAACTGCTATACTGCTATAGGCTACTTCAGATAGAGTCTAATAATTAACACTCAAACAAAACTGATTTGAATATTGCACAGTGTAACTTTAATAAAAAACTTGTCTTCATAACATATTTATTTAAAAATGAATGATTAACAAGCTACGTAAATAAGGTCCACTAGTGTTGGTTTAAGCTAACTAAAGGGCTGTGGACATTGAATGAGTTAAAAGTTTGAATGAGTTATGTTGAAGTAGTTATGTGAAGTTATGTTCAACTCATGTGCCCACCATGTGACATAGTGCTTGAGCCGGTCATCTCTGATTACAGCTATATTGATGGTTTTGATGATTTAAATGTTCTGATGCGACTTTTTTTAACTAGAGTTAACATATATTTGTCTTTTTTTTGTTTAAGACCTGAAGTCGCTGAAAGTGGAGAGTCGAGATCTGAATGAAACAGAGGAGAAACGTCATGAAACTGGAGAAAAATCTTTCAATTGTTCAGAGACTGAAAGGACTTTCATTCAAAAAAGAGCTCAGAAGACTGGAACTAGAAAAGGTTCCGCCTGCCAACAGTGTGGAAAGAGTTTCTCTCAAAAAGGAGAGCTTCACAAATAAAGGATCCCGTTACAGTCACATGAGGTCTCACACTGGAGGGAAGCTTTTCACATATCATTAATGTGAAAAGACTTTGTTATGTCGAACAGATCTGAAAAGTCATTTGCAAACTCCTTCTGGCAAGAAATTGTAGTGATCTGAATGTAGAGGTTTAGAAAAAAAGAGCAATTTCAAAAATCATCTGTGCATTCACTCTGGAGAAAGATGGGTACCAGTGGGTCCTACATTCCTTTTCAACAATTAATGTGTCGGCCTTTCGAATTAGGCCGTGGATTCAGGGAACAGTTGTTGTTTTGCATGCACTCAACTCCACGACTCCTAATTGCATAAAAGAAAATCGCATGTGAAAATTGACATTTAATCCACAAAATAGTGGATTATTCATTATACATCTGTGACATTCAATAGTTTGGATTTATTCTTCATTTATGTATGTTTTCATCAGAACTGCAAGCAGGGATCCTCTGTTTGAGGTGACACTGAACGAACAAACTAACATTCTCCATTTCACAGTAAAATTAAAATGTATGTTTTAGTAAACTTGTAGCTAAAGTTCAAGTAAACCTTTATTTGTCTATCTTACAGTTAAAGTAAAATGAATGACTGTGCAAATACTGTACATTAAAATAATTTACAACTCCATTAAAATATATTTTTTATCAACATGTTTATTAAACATAAAACCAAACATTAACAAATTAATATACAGACAATAATACAAATACAAAAACAAAAATGCTCAATAGGCTGATCTACTGTCATAACATAATATAATATATTCTTAATCATAATATGGTTAGTTTCTATTAATATCAAAAGGCTGTATGCTTAATATGTAGCTCTGTTTGACACATTTTGTATTAGGGGTCCCTGCTCTATTTCTCTATTGCCTAATGGGGTCCTTGTGTTGAAAAATGTTGAAAAATCTAAAATCTTGCCTATATGCATTAACAGGTTATTCCCTTTTCTTTCACACAACAATTTACTGTACAGTGTTGCCCAATACCTCTATGTTTTTCTTGAAAGTCTAGTAAGAATTGTGTGGAAATACAACTGAAAAGTTTTTAGTTTCCTAAGAACACCCATGATGTCATCCATACTTGCAACAATCAAAATTGCACATGAAGATAAAGAATGAGAAAATAGTATTGTTTTACAATATTGTGAGCTTTGAACCTAGAAACATCAAGACAGAGAAGCTGTAGATAAAAGAGGTTTCCTTCAAACTTAACCAATTTGAGGTTTTGGCAAATCTATTGGCTCAGTTTGAAACAACTTCTCATTTCTGAAGTTGCTTCTCTTTCTTGAGGTTTCTAATTTAAAGGCTCACAATATAATAGTATAATAATGTTATTTCTGAAATCTGAGAAATTTCCCAGAAAACTGATTTATTTTGATAAACTCTGCTCTGGGCGTTGTCTGGAACAGCCTTTTCCAAGTAAGTGAAAGGGTTTTTTCCAACTAACTAACCAGGAAACATTCCACTGTCACAAGGAACCGTGAGCTTCAATAGCACTATGTTTTATCAGAAACCAATCCCATGTCTACTCATTCTGCAGAATGATAACCATCCTCACATTCTCCCTATATAAGACTCGGATAAGCAGGCAGATTTCACTCATTTATGAGCAACGAAGAGCAAGCAGATGGCAAGCAAAACTGCAAGCGCAGGCAGCAAAAGGCCCAGAGATCCCTCTACTCAGGTTAGACATTATATTTAACATTAACATCGGTTTATGATACAGTAATTGCTACAGTTAACAAGCAATGAATTATCCAATATTAACTATTCTAATTTATAATTATAGGCGCTAGAAGTACCATGTAAGAACACAGTGTATGTGCTACAATAATTTTGTTTTAAATTAAACATAACACATGATACCAATGTAGCCAAATAAATGGGCGGTACTCTCCCCTCCTTAATCGTGATCATCCAACTACGCAGGAGGTCCGAGATATTATTTTTTCTTCAAAGAACTCAGCCCCTGGCTACGATGGCATTAAGAGTATCCTCCTTAAGGAGACCATTGATCATATTATTCAACCTCTTACTTATGTAATCTCTTTATCATTCAGTCTAGAATTATTCCCCAAGCTCTTAAAATTGCAAAAGTTATTCCCATTTTTAAATCAGGTGATACAAAGGTGTTTAGCAATTATCGTCCCATATCCATTCTGCCCTGTATCTGCCCTGTAACGATTAAATAAACATTTAATTGTTAATTACATTATATACAAACATCAATATGGGTTTCGAAAAAAATATTCAACAGAACATGCATTAATACAGCTTGTAAATTATATATCAAATGCCCTTGATAATAAAAAATTTGCTCTCTGTGTTTTTCTCGATTTAAGTAAGGCTTTTGACACTGTTTCACATGATATTTTGATTTCTAAGCTTAATAGATATGGAGTGGAGGGTACTGCCTTAGTTTGGTTTCGCAATTACTTTATTAACAGAGAACAATTTGTTTATCTCAATGGTTTCTTTTCTAAAACTTCTAAAATTTCATTTGGGGTTCCTCAGGGTTCTATTCTGGGTCCTTTATTGTTTCTAATTTATATTAATGATTTATTCCTTTGTTGTGATCATTTCCTACCTATATTATTTGCAGATGACACCAATCTCATTGCAGTACACAAGGATTTTGTCACCTTGATCCAACATGTTAATGACGAGTTAAAAATATTATCAAATTGGTTTCGCACTAACAAGCTAACGCTCAATGTCAAAAAATGTAATTTTATGATATTTCACAATATTAATAAATTCTACCCCAAAGAACATGCTTGTATAGAAATTGATGGAGCTCCAGTTACTCAAGTGGCTTCAACAAAATTTCTCGGTGTCCTGATTGATGAAGGTTTAACTTGGTCCAAACATGTTGATCTAGTCTGTACAAGATCCTCTAAAATGTTAAAATATTCTAAGAATTGTTTTACCTTCAATTCACTCATCTGCTCATCTAACGCTTTACTACAGCTTTTTATTTCCCTTAATGAATTATTGTAATGTTGTCTGGGGTGCTACTTTTTCCACTTATCTCGCAAAAATTTTTAAAATTCAGAAGAAGTTCTTGCGTATGATTTCCTACTCTTCTAAATATGCTCCTTCTGCACCTCTATTTCTCAGATACAAGATTTTATCAATTGAGAAAGTCAATGTTTATTTATCATGCATATTTATTCATAAGTTTATTTATAAGAGAGACGATTTTCCACAAACATTACAACACTTCTTTACTTTTATTTCAGATACTCATATCCATCAAACAAGGCATAGAGAAATAAATCTTGTCTTACCGTTCTCTAGAACTTCAGCTCATAAAACTGACCTCAGCTTTAGGGGTCCTCAACTATGGAGTAAATTAAGTTTGTCCCTAAGATCCATGTCTTCTTTGCTTGTCTTTAAAAAACAGTTGAAAGATTTTTTGATTTTACAATGACAGTTTTTGTTATAGTACTCTGCAGTATACTATAGTTTTGCTGACCCTCATATGCTGCTCTTTACTTTTGATTCTCCTTTACTATTTCCCTTAAACATCTGTAACTTTAAGTTTCTTTCATTAGGATAATCATGCTTCTGAAAATATGTTTTTCCCCTCTCTTTTTTATTAACTTATTTGTCTGCGTGCCTTTTTTTTGTTTGTTTGTTTATTCATGTAAGTGGAGTGGAACTCTGTATAAACCCAATTGGGTTTCGTTCCCCTCCTTGTACTGTATCCATGTGATATCCATGCAGAACACATAAAATAAATAAAATAAATACTTTTTACTTGTTTATAATAGGGGTGACCCTGAATAGTTGACGATTCGATGCTTCGATAGGAGGAGCCTGATTCGATACCAATCGCACAGTCGAATATTCGCAGGGTGTTATGATTATGCTATTTTGACTACATGGGGGAGCTCAATGTCTGATTTCACATAGAACTACTGTTTTTCTCCCAATAAGTTAATATACAGCCTATTAAAATAATGCTGTAAATAAGAATCTGAAAAGAAAGAAGCTTCAAATAAATATTTTAACGTGTGAATAAATCCAACCACCCCTATAGATTTAAGTTTCACTTTCTATAATCCGAGACTGATAGAGGAGCATCTTGGCGGCAGGGATTTAAACCTTTAACACAACTCAAACTGAAACAGACAGAGTGAAAGACTGGATTTTTTCGATCATTTCGTGATTTCAAAACATTTCAGCCAGTTAATATATATATATATATATATAGTGTATATATTATTTATCTTGTATAAGATGCATTCGGTTGAGTTGTACTGCAGTAAAGCACTTCATTGTAGTAGGCTACTACGGTGATTATCTCTTAAAACAAAGCAGAACAAAAAAAAATACATAATATAAATAACAATAAAATGAAAACACAAACACATAACATCATAAAAAGAACACAATTATAATAAAACACTATGAATTTTTAGTTTAGTCGTGTTTTTCTGCACGTTGTTGCGTGAAGAACGCGCTCACAAAAGGAGTTCATTCAGAGCTGCGCAGTGTTCATGCATTCGGGGCATTTTGTGCAGGTGGCCTATAAGTCGTAATATTAATGATATATTGTATAAATAACGAAGCATATTCTATATGAGATAATTGATGAGTGAAATCCCATTGATTAAAAAGCTGCTGCGTCACTCTCCTGGTCATCTTCAGCACGCGCAGCTCAAAACAGAAATGCAGAACATTAATAACTATTGTCATACATACCATTATAATGAGAGCACTATTGTAAAATATTTTTGTTAATGGTTAGGGTTTCGCTGATGTTTAATGTTAACAATCTTTTAATCAAAATAATATTTATCCCGTTTGTATCTGCGAGGCATCCGATACACAATTTCCCTGTGTGTTAGCGTCAGTATTTATGACTATATCCTTAGTCTGGGACACCCCAGTTTATAGTTAACTAAAGCTGCTGTTGTAGAAAAGTATTAGCACCCTCTGACCGTTCACAATCCAGAATTCAGCAGCAGTGGTATACAGTTTTACCAGAGATTTACCATAAGAAGAATACAGTAACTTGGCACCTTTCTATCCTGTTCTTTCAATGACCAAAATCGCTTGCATTCTCACTAAAACAAGTGTGTTGTGTCTCTTCATCAGGGTTTAAAAGTCAAGTTTTTGATCAATATACCTCTGAAGGTGGATTCAGAGGATGAGGCACAGAAGACGTGTGGTTATCTACTCAACGCTCTAATTGCAGGCTTTAGGGAAGAGGATACGAAAGGCAAAGAGGGGCTTGAAGACATAGCTGTGATTTTTGGCATGAATGGAAAACACACCCCAGAGCTAGTTCTTGTCCTGAAGAAGCTCGAGATCTTGAAGTACAAATGTAAAGTCAAGCATCTTATAATCACGTACACCTGGGGAAGCGGTGGAACGATAGCACAACATGCGACTGAGCCACCGTACCAGGATATTCGAGAGCATCTGAAAAACAATCCTGCTACAACAAAACTTGTGGAGGAGTTGAGGGGGAACGATCAAAGTTGTCTGGTTTACTTCAGTTTCGTTGATAGTGACACTTTAAACTTCAACTTCATCTACAGTGAATACTTGCAAATTGTGAGAGAGGAGTGTAAAAAAGACAAAATCCCACCGACCGTGATGTCGACTGGTTACGAGTTCCACAGAGGCAGTGATCTTCACATTGCGAGTTGGCTGGACCGCATGGTTCGTATAGCCGTGGCAGAGGTGGATCCCCTCTTTGTGTACTACCCAGAACCTAACTTCTGCGTTCTAGTGCGTGACAATCTCAACGCCATAGAGGAGAGTTTCATTGACAGAAGAAGAAAGAAAATGGAGTCAGCCGTTCTGATGAGCCGGGTCAAGAAACGTGACCATTTCAAAGCGGTGTTTTCTGACAGAAACCCCATCATCATCATTGCTCCGGACAGATTTAATCTAAGTGGTAACGGCCTGATAACCGGACAGTCAACTCTGATTGGGAGGAATTTGGCAATAGGTGCGAACTGTAATAAGGTGCTCACACATGAAAGCACAATGAAAGGGATTGCTGGAAAAAACAGAGGGTTCATCATTCGGTTATTTAACTGTAAAAGCGATAAGGAATTCGAAGAGATGAGTAAGGAAAATCCATTCAACAAAGACGGAAAAGACGCCACAATACTAATCAATGCTATTAGAGAAGCAAGAGAATACAAAAACTTTGTTTATGACTTTGACAAGAAACTCCCTGAAGATAATTAAAGTCCATTTAAATCTGAGTAGCGTGCCGCGGACCTTTTCTGATTGCAAAATGATCCACGTAAATTACAGACAACTGCTGGTTTTTATGTTCGATGCATCTATACTGTACACTTATGTGACTTTAAACATTTAAATTACATGGTTAATGTTGATTTATTATCTAATCTAACAACATAGTTTACTCCATACTGAAATCATAACATAAACTCACTAACAGTACAATGTGAAATAATATTCACATGTTGGCTTTGAGACTGGATTTAGCTGTAATTTAAATCTAAATCATTCCCCTCTTTATCCATGTCATTGTTATAGTTTAGTACAGTACAGTAAGATCACTGATAAAAATACAGAGGAGTAATCATTTTAAACTTTAACCTGAATACTCTTTAGGTGGATTTTGCATGTAATTATTTTATATTTAATAATCACTAGTGTGCATGCTAACATGAAACAGTTCACTTATTTTACTCCATGTTTTTGACTGTGAATCGTAATCAGGAAAAGTCACAATAATTAGGGCCTGTTTTATGTAAATAATATGCAAATGTATGCAAATGAAGATACATTTTGATGTTGTTTTCATGGACTGTACTCCCCATGATCCTCCCTGGCACTTAGTATAGGAAATTATGATCCGCACTCAGGAGAACAGGATACTTTTTGCGTTTTATTTTATATTCATCACTGATCCGAAACGTTTGTGCCTTTTCCTTTAAAGACTTACTCGCTGATCTATCTGATCTGATTCTGAAAGATTTTTCCCCTTTGAAATCAATTTCTTCAGGGCTTAAAATATTCTAGCTTGAATGTAACTTTACACCCTTCCTTAATTTAGTATACACAGATCTGTGATGTGTTTTATGTGTTGTTCTCTACAACGTCAGACACATATATGAATTGGTTTGGTTTGGTTATACTGAATGGTTTCAGCTCTCTGCCTTGTAAACGACTCCTAATTAATGTCATTAATAAAAAGATAAGCAGTCATCGTTCATATTCTTTAATTTAGAACAGCGAGCTGCAGGAAAAGCTTACATTTCCAAAAACCTGCAGTACTCCAGAAAGAAAAAGTGTGTACGTCTGCTCAGACCCTGATGTGACACTAAGCACTTTTCCATGTCAGAGAGGTTTTACAAATATGATTTAAGCGCACACACACCCATCCTGATCAGTGGTCCTGTGTTGTACGACAGTCACAGATTCAGCATGTTTAATGACTGAAAACAAGCTCTGACAGGTAACACACCAATCCAACAAAACTTGGCACTTCCTGACAGCAACAGACACTTTGTCATGTAGATACAGTAACCAATGCTCAGTGGGAAAGGGGTAACAATTCTTGATATTTTTGATGGTGAAGTCATGAAAGGGCACATTCAAAACAAAACAATTCTAACATTACTGTGGAGCTGTGAGATGATTTGAAGACAGGAATCCATCAATGTTCATCTAACTATCAATGAGCTGCCACCAGTTGTGAGAAAATAACATATCCTGTTGTCATCACTTTGGTTTGGCAAGTCAAAGCCTGTCAGACATTTTTAAAAGCCATTGACCCTAACACAGATCAAGCTGGAGGTGGTCCGATAGCATCACCACCATGACACAGCACTGAGTTCCCTCTAAAAGAATTTCACTTGTATACAGATACAGATCAAATACAGATCACCTCTACTCTTTTAGGAGGAAGACAAATGTCTTTCTCTGCCTCGCTGAGCATTATGAAATATTTCACAAATCACAATAGCTGATCTGAGTCTAGTACGACACTTTGGAAGGACAGTTTATTTTACAGTATGAACAGTTTGTAACATGCGTCTGGGAATGCTGTGTGCTCCAGGATCACTTTTTCACATCAGCAAGTTTTCAGCATTTTATTACATTTGTAACAAGCATTTATACACACTGACCATATAGTGATTTTTCATTCGAACATCTAAAAGTCAATAACAATATAAACGTATTATTACTGCTCTATACTGCTCCCTTTTTATTTTTCACCTTTTTGTCTATTTGATCAACTCCATATGTTTAGTCCTTTATCTCTGTCCCATTTTCCCTGTTGATTATATGATAATGAGTGATTATCTCATTTTAAGAATGAAATAGGAACAATGGCAAATTTTCAGAAAATGTGATCAGTTACAAGTACAAAGCCATTCACCAGAATCATGCAGATCAGTAACAAAACATTGTGTTTTATACATGTGTGAAAAATGGAGATTCATTTCACTGATTATGAAGAATTGTGATTATAAAATCAGTACACATTTTTAATGATTTCACAGTGTTTATAACTTTTAATCAGAGAGGAGCTTGAAGCATGTTCCTGTTCTACACTACAGAGCAATACTGAAGAGAAGCTCAACATTTGTTTTTAGATTTTATTCCTGTTGCATATTTTTGCAACCCAACACAATATTCTTATGTTTGACTTCAATTCACGTTTTGTGGAATAACCCATATTCTAAAAACTCAAAAACCAAAAACACACACATAATAAAACAACATTCACACAAAAACCCACAAAAACAAAAAAAAACCACAATATTTTTTTTTTTCCAACAGAACACAGTATTTCTAGAAACTTTTACTGATTTTGAATTTGAAATGCTTAATTTATGGTCCTTTAAAAAAAATGCTTAAAATGACCAAACTGATCTACCAACAAAACAATATATCTTCACTTGCTAATTTTTTATTAAAAAAAATAAATAAATTGTGCAGTGAATGCAATTTCAGAGATTAATAAAATCCTGCTTTCTATAGCCATCATCTTCATCACCATCATCAGGCACTGAAGATAAATTGTTCGCTAACACTAACACTGCAGAGTACAGCCAGGTTCTGCAGGGGCTACAGTGTCCTCGTGCTGGTCCTGAGTCACCCACTCGTCCAGACGCTCACACTGGTTCTGATCCAGGATTCCCCTGCGGCTGTACTCTGACACCAGGTTTCTGTATCCTGCTTTGTAGTAGCCTCGGATATCTTCATCGGACAAAATGTGGCACTGAAAGGGAATGCTTTCACCTGGAATTACACACAAGCATATTGTTTAGTGCAGCAACACTGCAGCTCTTTCACTCTTAGACTATCAGTTCTGTCACGCATGCTTTATATTTTATATATTGTGTATATTGTTTAAAGGACAATAAAACTCTTTAATCTCTCTAATCTAATTCGTCAAAGATTAAATTTTCACCATAAAAACGATTACACAAGCTTTCAATCTGTTTATTATTAGTGGAGTGTCTGCTGTGCACAAGCTGTTCTATGCAGTCAGAGCTACCGTCATTAATACAGTTTTTTTTTTTTTATTAAAATAATCAACAGGAGCATGGAAAAACAACCATAATATTCCAGTAACTGCTGCATTACCGTGTCTACTACAAACACCCTGACAATCACAGTATCTGCTGGAGGGTAGATCATGTGTTTCGCAGGATGAGTTTCTTACCTAGAGCTTCTCTCAGCTTTTGTGAGGTGAGCGGGTGTTACGGTCAACTCAAAACTGCAACAAAAACGACGAAGACCAAACCAAAAACGTATAATGAAGAATATTTTTTATTACATAATTCTAGGGGTTTACATTTAAAATTAACACATCAATTTAATTACTGACGACAGATCCACAAACAACGCGCGATCAAGTGGCAGCATGGGATGATGTCACCTCCCACGTGCCTCGACCCACGTCTCAGAAGCACTTTTATTCGTACGTCCCGATCTATAACAGGTGTTGTTCATTACGCCATCACCTAGAAGAAATCACAAGAGAAAACAAGAAAAAGCAAAAAAACCCCCACACACCCTTACACCATAACACCTCCCCCTTTAAGATAGAGGATCCTTGTAAAGGACCTATATTAATCAGAAAAAAATAAGGGTTACAATGTACCAGATGTTCTCAAAAAGGCCTCACTTGTAACTGGAACCACGGCAACTCTCGGCACCTACGAAAACAAGTCAGTCACAGTCATACAAGTTTTTAAATCAGGTATCCAGATTCTCACATGGAGCCCGAGACAAGGCATCGGCCAACACATTCTCGACACCCCTTATGTGTCGAATCTCTAATGGATAAGGCTGCAGAAAAAGAGACCAGCGTATAAGGCGCTGATTTGGGCTCTGCAAAGAATGTAAAAAGGTAAGTGGATTGTGGTCTGAAAACACCAGAATCGGAAGAGTGCCACTTGTCAAATAAACTTCAAAAAACTGCAAAGCCCAGATCAATGCCAATGCCTCCTTTTCAATAGTAGAATAATGCAACTGGTGAGCCCTAAACTTCCTGGAGAAATAACAAACTGGTCTTTCTATTCCATGTTCATCAGTTTGTAATAAGACAGCTCCGGCCCCAACTTGACTGGCATCAACCTGAATCTGGAACGGGTATCCAATCCGAGGCGCAGCCAAAACAGGTGCCGTACTAAGCAACAGTTTGACATTGTCAAATGCTTGTTTACATTGCAAGGACCACTCAAATTTCACACTCTTCTTCAATAAATCGGTCAGGGGGGCTACCACCGAAGAAAAATTTGAACAAAAAACTCCTGTAATAGCCCACCATTCCCAAAAACCGCATAAGCTCTCGTTTTGTATTTGGTGGCGGAAA
Source organism: Cyprinus carpio (assembly GCF_018340385.1). NCBI lineage: Eukaryota > Metazoa > Chordata > Actinopteri > Cypriniformes > Cyprinidae > Cyprinus > Cyprinus carpio. The sequence goes on from NC_056600.1 coordinate 29,539,481, forward strand.
ATTATCTATTGCCAGTACCTAAGCTCGCACAGGACGTACATTTCCCTGCCCAACTACTTTCCCCAAATAAGTCACAGTTGCCTTGGCCAACTCACACTTGGCCAAGTTGACTGTGAGCTTAGGCTTCAGCTAATCGCTCAAAAAGTGCTCGAATACGTACAATGTGTTGTTCCCATGAATCACTATACACAACCACATCATCTAAATAAACAGCACATCCATCCAAACCAGAAGTTACACGGTTCATTAAGCGTTGGAAAGTAGCTGGTGCATTTCTAAGGCCAAAACTCATTACTGAATAAGAATATAGTCCAGAAGGAGTAATAAATGAAGCAATCTCCTGTGCACGAGTGGTTAAAGGCACTTGCCAATATCCTTTGAGTAAATCAAATTTACTAACATACAGAGCAGAGCCAACCGCATCTACACAATCTTCCATCCTGGGCAAAGGGAACGAATCTGGTTTTGTAATATTGTTAAGCTTCCGATAGTCAGTACAGAATCGGTACGTACCATCTGGCTTTCCCACCAATAAAACAAGGTGATGCCCAACTTGAAAAAAAAGGTTTAGCGATGTTATTCTCAATCATGTATTTTATTTCAGACTCAAGATGGCGTTGTTTTTCCAAAGAAACCCGATAAAAATGCTGGCGTATTGGCTTGGCGTCACCAACATCTATATCATGTTCTATCACATTAGTACGAGAAGGAGAATCTGAAAACAACATAGGAAAATCTGAAATTAAAGAAGACAATTCATCTCTCTGCTTAAAAGGCAACTGTTTAACAAACTCATCCAGTTTCTTTAAGGTTTCAGAATTGTTAAGCCGAGGCTGTAAAATACCATCCTCGGGTACCTTAACATCCTCAGCCATTTCAGTCACAGAAGATGCTATGGCCACAACAGCTGGAGCCTTTAATAAATTTACATGGCACAGCTGTGAATGTCGCTTCCGCTCAGGAGTTGAAATCAAATAATTCTGCTCTGAAACTTGACGTACAACTGTATAGGGACCCAAAAACTTTGCAGAAAATGGAGAGGTAGGAAGAGGCAACAGAGCTAACACCTGGTCACTGTGTTCCTATCAAACAACCGCTTCATCTTCTTTTGCTTATTCAGCAAATTTTCTTTAGCCATTTGACCAGCCAAAAATAACCGACGCCTGAAACCCTCTACATATTGTAGCAAACCCTGAGGTGGGTCAGATACTTCCTTTAATCCATCATGAAGTAAAGCCAATGGTCCACGCACTTTATGACCAAAGACTAACTGGTTGGGACTAAAACCCAGACTATCCTGAACCACCTCACGAGCTGCCAACATTAACCAGGGCAACCCCTCCTCCCAATCACCCTTTAACTCCACACAATAAGCCCGCAGCAACGACTTCAAAGTTTGGTGGAAGCGTTCCAAAGCCCCTTGACTTTGTGGATGGTAAGCACTAGACTGATTTTGCTTCACACCAAGTTGCTGCAACACTTCCTTAAACATATGCGAAGTAAAATTGGATCCCTGGTCACTTTGAATAACTCTTGGAATCCCAAACACAGAAATAAACTGTGTCATAGCTTTAACAATAGCACGGGTAGTGATTGAACGAAGCGGATAGGCAGCTGGCTATCTAGTGTTCTGGCACATTACAGTAAGAAGATATGCACTTCCTGACTTAGATGGAGGTAATGGACCCACACAGTCTATAATCAGATGTTGAAACGGTGTATCAATTACAGGTATGGGATATAACGGTGCCGGTTTAAGGCACTGATTTGGCTTCCCCGTAAGCTGACAGGTTGAACAGGTTTTAATAAACCTCCTTACATCTTTCTTTAACTGTGGCCAATAAAAATAACGCAACAAATGATTGTACGTTTTATTAACCCCAAGATGCCCCACAAGATCTCCATGTGCCCAACGCAACACAGTATCTCGAAGAGACATTGGCACAACAACCTGTTCATAAGGCTCACCTATGGGTACTTCCCTACCAGATAGCCATTTTCTTAACAGGAGGCCATCCTCAACAAAACAACCACTCATTGCACTCGCTACCTCTTCCGGAGCTAGCACTTCAGAAAACATTTCTTTCAGACTGGGGTCCTCCCTTTGTGCCACCACCAACTCCTGACGAGAGACTGTAGGGAAAAGAAGAGAAAGATTAGGAAACACTTTCCTTATATCCCTAATCTGTCTAGGTTCCTTATCCTGATTTTCGACAACATTTTTACTCATTGCCCGAGTAACAGCCCACGTTATGAACACATCAGGAAACTGTTTATCAACATCCACCTGTTCAAGTAAAGAAGGAGAATCTGTTACAATAGGTGGGGGTGGTACATCCCTCCATACACGACCTCCAGCCAAATTATTTCCCAAGATTACAGCGATGCCCTCCACTGGTAAAGAGGGTCGCACACCTACTACAACTTGACCAGTTATCAATTCAGATTCAAGTACCATAGTGTGCAAAGGTACAGACAAAACTTGTAAACCAATTCCTTTTATCAATACCTCACTCCCAGTACTGGAACTCTCTGAAAATGGTAATACGGACTCCAAAATAAATGTCTCTGAAGCACCAGTATCCCTAAGGATTTTAACTGGAATTTTCTCATCACTCCCAACCAGAGACACAGAACCATCAGTAATAAAAGGAGCATAACTCAACTTTTCATCACTACACAACACCAAATTACCTTGAGCAGTATTTACACTCAACCCCCTCAACTACTTTAGTAACCGAGGAAGCAGCAAGAGCAGGTTTTAGATCAGATTTAGTACGGTTCATTCTTTGCCTTAAGGGCTGGACAATCTTTTTTCCAATGTCCCTTATTTAAGCAATAAGCACACTGATCACTCTTGTCACCAAAAGCTCTTAACTTTTTCTCAGCTTTTACATTAGCAGGCAAAGATGGAACCTCCACTGAAACATTGTCCACAGAGCTATTTGGACGACGCCAATTAGTTCTTTTTACATCTTTATGGGTCAACACATATTCATCGGCTAAAACAGCAGCAGCCCCTGCACTCTGAACGTTTCGCTCTGTTAAATAAACAGACAAATTTTCTGGCAAAGTATTTCTAAACTGTTCCAACAACAACAACTCACAAAGAGAATCAAAATCCTCTACCTGTGAGACTGAGCGCCAACGATCAAATTGAATCCTTAGCTCCCTTGCAAACTCAGTAAATGTTTGTTGTGCCCCTTTTCTTAAAGCTCGAAATCGTTGCCTATAGGCCTCTGGAACCAACTCATAGGCTTTTAGCACAGTTTCTTTCACTTTACTATAAATCTGACTGTCCCCAGCCAACATTCTATCATGGGGCCCATGTGGGCCCCATATGGGCCGTAAATATGGGGCCTACATGGGTTTGTCCATGGGTTCCATGTGGGCCCCATCTGAATTAGCCCATATGAATCTCATATGGGGCCTGACTGGGGCTAATGTGGGGCCCAACTGGGCAACACACATAAGACCCATATTGGTCCCACTTATGACCCAGCCAACAAAACAAAGGTGGGGCCTGACTGGGGCTAACGTGGGGCCCAACTGGGCAACACACATAAGACCCATATTGGTCCCACTTATGACCCAGCCAACAAAGCAAATGTGGGGCCAATGTGGGCCCCATATGGGCTGTAAAACATGGGCCCTAGATGGGTTTGTCCGCGGGTTCCATGTGGGCCCTGTATGAATTAGCCCATATAAATCTCATATAGAACCTAAGTGGGGCCCAACTGGGCAACATTCATAATCATATGTCTGCTTACAATATACATCTGCTTGAATATTCCACTGTTCATTTATCTACAAAATCACAAAACATTAAAATGCGCAATTAAAAAAAAAAATCAGATATTAAAATGTAAAAGTTCAGTATATCAAATACTTTATTATAATTCAGACATTTTCAGTAAAACTTCAAGTTTTTGTAAAATGTTAAACACCAAGATTAGCTGTTTATTTTAAAACATGTTGATACTATCCCAACAGATGGTTTTACATAACCAAACTTATGTAATATTAAAAAATATTACTAATAAAAACATGAAAACAGTCAAGAAATGAAAACTTTGACATTACGTACCCTCATGTTACTCCAAACCCATAACAATAGGGATGTTAATTTCGGTTATTTTTCCAAACCGACAACCGACGCTCGTTAACCGATTATTAACCATTAACCAACAATATTATTTTAAATTAGAATTGAATTAAATTAGAAGTGTCTGTGACCCATTAAAAATACTAACATTTGTTTCCCCGGGGAATTATTTTTACATGCGCAAAAAGCAACAAACAACTGAACATGAGGATTCACATGGTCTTCACATCACACATCGCTTCGCTTCTGCGAGCAGAGAAAAACATAACAAAGCTAGGCTATATATAGCAAATAAACAGGCCTATACGAGAAATATATTTTTACTTGAATAATAAATTATGAAAATGAATGAAAAATGCAGAGTTTGGTTCATTTTTGTGCTGCGCGAAAGGAAATGGACAGCAGAAAGCGACATCCTATTTTTCTTTAGGCTTATTTTACGCACAAAGATTTGCTTTTAATTGTGAATGTACACAAATAAAGGCAAACCGTTTACAGTTCTGATTATCTTTATGACTAAAAGGAAAAGTTGCTTCCACTGTTAGAAGGGAAAAACTCAAGTGATTGTGCTGGTGCAGCATGCGTGCACAAAGTTAAGCTTTGCTACTTTGACAATGCAGCCTGTATATTATCATAATAAAATACAGTCAGTCAAACATATGGGGAAAAAAAAACACACTGCTCAGTTAAAATATGTAATAAAATCTGTGCTGTTAATTGTTATCACCGCACCGCCATGATGTTATGCAAAACATTTTGTTTTACGTGGATATTGTAACGTGAGTGAAGTAGGCTTTAATGAATAATAATTTGGCATTCAAATACATCGCGAATACGGAAATATTTGATTTTGTGTCAAATGAGAGACCCAACACTGGTTTCAGTTTCGTTTTGGTTTGTCATTAATGTTGCTATAACCTTTTATAGGCTATTTTTTTTTATCATTGTTCTTTTTTAAATAGGCTATTGTTAATTGAAAGGATTTGTTGTGGATTGAGGGGAACTAAAATAGCATAACTATGTTTACAGTGTTTATTATAATGTTTGTAAACATTAACCGTCGCATTAGGCCTCTTTCTGAATGAAATAATAAAATACGACTTATTAATAGGCTACAGCGACTTATGTTTTTTTCCCTTTAAAAAAACAAAAAACTTTATACGTGTAGTGTAGCCTATTTTAACAATGCAGCAAACCTTTTTAAATATTTTGAAAAATTACTGAAAATAAATAAATAAATGACTTCTTAGACCATTTAACTGATTGTATCAATCGGTCAAAATTCTTAACGGTCGGTTAATGGTTAACCGGTTAAAATGAACATCCCTAAAAACCCATAAGAAATTAATTAATTTTTGGAACAAAACGACACTGGGAACAAAAACCTGGGAAATTTCTGTTGCTTCATTGAAAGTCCTGTTCACCCAAACCTCCGATGCTTCCAAACAGTAATAATAAGATGAAAAAAAAAACTTAAATAGAGCTTTTTAATTCAAGTTGTGTGAAAAAGTCAAGAATATACTTTCAATGGAGTGACAGAAATGTCTTAATTTCATTAAAAACATAATTTGTGTTTCAGAGATGAATGAAGGTCTTATGGGTTTAAAGAAGGGGTGTCAAAATCCTGGAGGGCCACAGCCCTGCAGATTTTAGTTTCCAACCCTGTTCCAACACACATAACATCTAGTTTTCAAATAAACCTGAAGGATTTGATTAGCTGGATCAGGTACTTTTAATTAGGGCTGGAGCCAAGCTCTGCTGGGCTTTGGCCCTCAGGATCAGAGTTTGACACCCTTGGTTTAAATCACCAGAACAGATAGAATAGATTTTTACATTTTGGATGGATGATCCCTTTTAAGAAACCCTTTTAAGATGACAACATAAAACACAAAAACTCTGTTTAACTTACAATACAGCATTAAAATACTTGGACTCATAACAATTTGTACAGATGGACACAAAATTGATCAAATACCTGAAGACTGCTTAGTAGGGCTGTGCGATTTGGGGAAAATATCTAATTGCGATATTTTTTGACTGATATTGCGATTGCGATTTGATTTGCAAAGTCAAGCTTCAGCTTAATATTGTCAATAGTGTGCAGCACAGTATAAGTATCGTTACCCTGCTGAAAAAAACAAAACAAAAAACATTAGAAACCATCATAGAAATTCTTATGGTTTCCAATAAAACAATTACAAAATTCCTTTTTGTAGTGTTTTGGGCATTATTCCAATAGGAATTACTGTTGTTCTATTGTTGCCCATCTGCCAAATTACATTCAACCAATGGAATCTATCAAAAAACAGTAGACACTACTTAAATCCATTACATTTTCTATTGTAATTTGTGAGGGGTTCTATTTGGGTTTTTTTCAGCAGGGAATATTGGTATTGTTATTGGTAATGCTATTACTACTAAGAATTTACTTAATTACCGAATTTCACAGGAAAGATTAGTTTATTTTGTGTAAATAAAGAACTGTATTACTTTAGGTAATTATTCAAGTATTTAATAGGTTACATAGGATGATTTATTCATTTTTAAGTATCTGGGATTTTTTGTGGAAAATGTGCTGAATGTTTAATTTCATCCAAGTGAAATTAGCAAAGCAGTTAGACTGAATTTACACTTGTTTTAGATGCGACCAGGCATGAGTTGACACAGGTTGTGCGTGTGCGTCAAGCCTCGTCCACAATGCCAGATGTGCGCTCGTATAACCAAACGATCGCGATTCGCTTAATCGCACAGCCCTACTGCTGTGACCTTTTCTATGCCTTTCTGGTTCAGTCTTGGTCGTTGCATTCTACTTCAGTCCACCTATAAAAACAAAAGTTTACACACATAATTTACATTTAGTCATTAAGCAGACACTTTTATCCAAAGCGACTTACAAATGAGGACATATAATCATCTGAAATGTCCAGCTACATACTTGGGTTCCATTTTATTTTATAGTGTACTTCTCACAGTGTAGCTGTACATATAACTACTCAGTAATGTTAATTAACAACATTTTATTTACTATAGGGTTAAAATATTAGTTCACCCCAAAATGAAAACGGTCATTTACTCACCCTCATGTTGTTCCACAGCCATAAAACTTGTTTGTCTTCTAAACACAATTGAAGATATTTTTAATGAAATCTGAGAGATTTCTGTTCCTCCATTGGAATATATATAAGTATATGATGAACGTTTTCATTTTGGGGTGAACTAAATTAATGCACATTTTTATAATAAGTACATGTAAAATGGAGGCTTTAAAAAATTAGGGAGGTCTGGGGGGTGGGGGGTCCCCTACAAATACAACTCTCATTATATACACTATAAACAAAACATATAATCAAATTTGTTAAAACTTTACTATAGTTAGGGGTGAATAATTTTATCAGCTGTTTATTGTTAATGCAACAATACATATTACTGTTATAGTTTTTATTAATAGCCATTGCTATACAGCTGATAACATTGTCTAGTGCTCTTATGAATAGTGAAAACTCTAACTTACTATACTGAATGACATAGCATAGACTTCTTCATGGCTAGTGTTTGCGTATTTCATTTCATTCTAACCTGTTGTACAGATCTGTGTACTAGTATTAAATGCTACTGTTTTGACAATTTGATGATGTTTTTAACCGATTGTGTGTCCCGTCAGCAAACTTGACCCTGGGTTTTTTGATTACTGTCAGTTTAAGATGCAGTGTTGCTATATTGTTTTTTTAACTAACCAAAAACCGAAAAATAAATAAAATAAACATAAATTATGTCAAATCTTTTGCAATTAAGATAATACAAATATATTGCTGAACCTAAACTGCAACTTCCCACTTCATTAACTTTCTAAAGTGTCAAATTAAGTGGAAAAGTCAAGTCTAAAAACACGTATAATAGCTGAATCTGGCAACACGGGGGCTGCGCCAGCGCCCTCCCTTACAACTCTCACAAGAGCTCGCTTTTGAACATGAAAAGCTTAAAGAATGGAGGTCTCAAAACTGTTTGAAATCCACCCTACTAGCCGCTTTTAGGAGCTAGTTATGTCAGATACCTTAAAAACTCAGTATTTTGCCATTCAAACGCGGTTATTACTATAAATTGTGTGGAAATTCAGTTTCCACTCAGGTAAAAAAAAATAGAGGCCACAAAATGCATCAGTAAAGCATAAAAATGCACAACAACCGAGAATCCTACTTCATTAATGGCTGGCAAAAACAAAACTACACCTTACCATCAACAAAAAAGACATGCTTTAAGCCTTACAGACATTTTTAGCGATTACGCGGTCAGAAAAAAAAACATTATTTTAAAGGCTACATTATTTTAAAGGTAATTTAAACAGTCAAAACAATGTTCCCAATACTTGAAACCTTGGATAATTAAATAATTTCTAGAAAATATGCATTTTACCTGCTTATTTTGGATCCGACTCGTCGTCTGTGAACTGTTAAAAAGTAGTGACTCCTGCTGTGCTGCCGCTCCACTGTGCTTAGAAGAGACTGTATCCTTGCGCCATGCAGCGCAGGAATTCCTTTTGTTCGAATATTTAAAATCTTTACAGTTATACATTTAAATGTACGTTTATTTTCAGCCAAGATCAATGACATATGATATTATGATATAATATTATGTGAAAAAAAAATCTAACTAAAATTTGAATGCAACAGGACTACTTGATCAAGCGGAAGGTGTTGTCAGAAGATCATTTGAGAGGGTAGGTCCCATGTGAGACCGTCTAGAGTTTGAAAAAAAAAAAAAGTTTAGAGTTTGTGATTGTCCCTGCTAAAATGTGTGCAGTAAAAGAAAAGTGCATTTTGATAAATGGATAGGCAGGGTAACATTGAAATACTGATTCACACATTTTCATTTAAAAAGTAGTTATTTTGATCAGATCCATAAAATATTAAACTGTTATATTTGTTGTGTAAAAAGTGACTAAGTTTAAAGTTTAAAGGTGTCAATATGTTTTTTAAGTTTGAAATCATTTTGCCCACATAGATCCAAGAAGGTCCCATATGTTCAAACCTATATGGGACCCACATTGTGAAACACACATGGGACCCACATAAATTGCCCATCTTCAGCCCATGCCCACATGGAACCCATGAAGGCCCCATATGTTCAAACCTATATGGGACCCACATTGTGAAACACTCATGGGACTCACATAAATTGCCCATCTTCAGCCCATGCCCACATAGATCCCATGAAGGCCCCATATGTTCAAACCTATATGGGACCCACATTGTGAAACACACATGGGTGTCACAGTGTCTGGTCTGTGTATCCCTGGGTGTCCACTAGAGGTCTCACTGCCCATTATCGTCACCCCACTTCAGAACTGCATTTCCCATAGTCTTGTCTGTTTCATCACTGCTCATTGCACTCAGCTGTCCCTGGTCATTAATCATTGCACTCAGCCAACTCCCTGTTAGTATTGTAATCACCTGTCTATATATACCTGGTTTGTTTCTGTCTGTGTCACGGAGTCCTTGTTTAATGTCACCCTGGTTTCGTGTTTCCTTGCTTTGTTCGTGTTTCTTGTTTTGGACTGATTACCTGGATTTTGACCGTTGCCTGGCTAAATTTATGATTTTTGGATTGCCCCAATAAACATACTGCACTTGGATCTACCTTTTTGTGTGCGTGTCGTGACAGAAGGACTCCGTCACAACCTAGATCCAGCGATATGTTTTTCGAGGATTCTCCCCCAGCCACAGAGTAGGAGAGGAGCAGGTTTGAGGGAACTCGCCTGGTGGTCTTCCGGGGAACCAGGGGAGGTCGCCGAGGAGGGAATGATCGAGGCAGGATGGACGCCGGCCCAGCGCCACAGCACAGGGTGGTCACCAGCTCCACGCCACGAGGCCAGACGGTCGCCAGCTCAGCGCCAACGCCCAAGATGGCCGCGGAGACATTATTAAGTTACTTTTCCAGGATGTGCCAGATCCCAGAGATTCCCAGGAGTATTCACATCACGGCCGCTGAGCTAGCGCCAATGCCCAAGATGGCCACCAGTTCAGCACCACAGCACAAGATGGCCGCCAGCCCAGCGCCATTGCACAGGATGGCCGCCAGCTCAGCGTGCCCAGCGCCACAGCACAAGATGGCCGCCAACCCAGCACCACAGCACAAGATGGTTGACTCAACGCCTGAGTCTTCCGTCAAGGAGCCACCGGCTCGCCATCATAGAGGCCGCAGAAGGAGGAGACAGGCGTCAGCCGTTCCTCAAAGCCCGGAGGGGGGTCCCGAGCAGGCCGCTGCCGTCCAGGAGGACGTTCCCGAGCAGGCCGCTACCGTCCAGGAGGACGTTCCCGAGCAGGCCACTGCCGTCCAGGAGGACGTTCCCGAGCAGGCCGCTGTCGTCCAGGTGGACGTGCCCGAGGTTCCCAAGGCGGGGCTCGAGGTGGTTCTGGAGGCCGAGGCGGTGCCCGAGGCTGTGCCCGATGCCGAGGCGGTGCCCGAGGCTGTTCCGGAGGTCGAGGCGGTGCCCGATGCTGTTCCGGAGGCCGATGCGGTTCCGGAGGCCGATGCGGTGCCCGAGTTGGTTCCAGAGGTCGAGGCTGTGCCCGATGCCGAGGCGGTGCCCGAGGCCGTTCCGGAGGTCGAGGCTGTGCCCGATGCCGATGCGGTGCCCGATGCTGTTCCGGAGGCCGAGGCGGTGCCCGATGCTGTTCTGGAGGCCGAGGCGGTGCCCGATGCTGTTCTGGAGGCCGAGGTGGTGCCCGATGCTGTTCCGGAGGTCGAGGCGGTGTCCGATGTTGTTCCCGATGTCGAGGCGGTGCCCGATGCCGAGGCGGTGCCCGATGCTGTTCCCGAGCCCGAGGCCATTCCGGAGGTCGAGGCGGTGCCCGATGCCGAGGCAGTGACCGATGCTGTTCCGCAGGTCGAGGCGGTGCCCGAGTTGGTTCCAGAGGTCGAGGCTGTGCCCGATGCCGAGGCGGTGCCCGAGGCCGTTCCGGAGGTGGAGGCTGTGCCCGATGCCGAGGCGGTGCCCGATGTTGTTCCCGATGCCGAGGCGGTGCCCGATGCTGTTCCGGAGGCCGAGGCGGTGCCCTATGCTGTTCCGGAGGTCGAGGCGGTGCCCGATGCTGTTCCCGATGCCGAGGCGGTGCCCGATGCCGAGGCGGTGCCCGATGCTGTTACCGAGCCCGAGGCCGTTCCGGAGGTCGAGGCTGTGCCCGATGCCGAGGCGGTGCCCGATGCTGTTCCGGAGGCCGAGGCGGTGCCCGAGGCTGTGCCCGATGCCGAGGCGGTGCCCGATGCTGTTCCGGAGGCCGAGGCGGTGCCCGATGCTGTTCCGGAGGCCGAGGCGGTGCCCGAGATGGTTCCGGAGGCCGAGGCAGTGGCCGATGTTGTTCCAGAGACCGAGGCGGTGCCCGATGCCGAACCGGGGCCCGATGCTGTTCCGGAGGCCGAGGCGGTGTCCGAGGCGGTGCCCGAGATGGTTCCGGAGGCCGAGGCGGTGCCCGATGCGCAGGCCGAGGTGATGCCCGTGTCCAGGGCCGTTCCCGAGGCGGTGTCCTTGTCCAATGCCGTTCCTGAGGCCGTTCCTGAGGCCGTTCCCGAGGCGGTGCCCGAGGTCGTGCCCGAGGTCTTTCCCGAGGCGGTGCCCGAGCCCGAGGTCGTTCCCGAGGCTATGCCCGTGTCCAAGGCCGTTCCCGAGGCGGTGTCCTTGTCCCATGCCGTTCCTGAGGCCGCTCCCGAGGCGGTGCCCTTGTCCAAGGCCGTTCCCGAGGCGGTGTCCAATGCCGTGACCTGGCCATCGCCACAGTCTGCTCCTCACTGGCTCCCCGAATGGCAGGTTCCGTTCGGGCCACGCAAATGGCGAATTCCTCCCTGGCCGTCTGCACAACGAGAATGGACTGATCCACCGTGGCCACCTGAACTGCCTGGCCCCTCGTGGTCCCCTGAACTTTCGGGTCCACCGTGGCCACCTGAACTGCCTGGTCCCTCGTGGTCCCCTGAACTTTCGGGTCCACCATGGCCCCCTGATCTGACCGAGCCACCTTGGCTGCCAGGGGAGCCATCGCTGCCGGTCCCAGTTCCCCTACACAGGCCTGGCCCGCCATCCCTCCCCTGCTCTGCCTCCACCAGTCCACCTCCCTCCTGGTCTCGTTGTTTTGGTTGTTGTGTTCTGGGGAGCATCTGGAAGCTGCTCCTTAGAGGGGGGGTAATGTCACAGTGTCTGGTCTGTGTATCCCTGGGTGTCCACTAGAGGTCTCACTGCCCATTATCGTCACCCCACTTCAGAACTGCATTTCCCATAGTCTTGTCTGTTTCATCACTGCTCATTGCACTCAGCTGTCCCTGGTCATTAATCATTGCACTCAGCCAACTCCCTTTTAGTATTGTAATCACCTGTCTATATATACCTGGTTTGTTTCTGTCTGTGTTACGGAGTCCTTGTTTAATGTCACCCTGGTTTCGTGTTTCCTTGCTTTGTTCGTGTTTCTTGTTTTGGACTGATTACCTGGATTTTGACCGTTGCCTGGCTAAGTTTATGATTTTTGGATTGCCCCAATAAACATACTGCACTTGGATCTACCTTTTTGTGTGCGTGTCGTGACAATGGGACCCACATTGTGAAAATCACATGGGACCCATATAAATTGCCCATCTTCAGCCCATGCCCACATGGAACCCATGAAGGCCCCATATGTTCAAACCTATATGGGACCCACATTGTAAAACACTCATGGGACTCACATAAATTGCCCATCTTCAGCCCATGCCCACATGGAACCCATGAAGGCCCCATATGTTCAAACCTATATGGGACCCACATTGTGAAACACACATGGGACCCACATAAATTGCCCATCTTCAGCCCATGCCCACATAGATCCCATGAAGGCCCCATATGTTCAAACCCATATGGGACCCACATTGTGAAAAACACATGGGACCCATATAAATTGCCCATCTTCAGCCCATGCCCACATGGAACCCATGAAGGCCCCATATGTTCAAACCTATATGGGACCCACATAAATTGCCCATCTTCAGCCCATGCCCACATAGATCCCATGAAGGCCCCATATGTTCAAACCCACATGGGACCCACATTGTGAAAAAACACATGGGACCCATATAAATTGCCCATCTTCAGCCCATGCCCACATAGATCCCATGAAGGCCCCATATGTTTCAAACCCATATGGGACCCACATTGTGAAAAACACATGGGACCCATATAAATTGCCCATCTTCAGCCCATGCCCACATGGAACCCACGCTGCCCAGGTATAACCCATATGGGGCCCACATATCAATGTTGGCTGGGTCCCTAACAGTAAGAGTGGAATACGCTCTTTGAGCTTTACCATAAAACACACATTGTAACAGAAGCGTCTGCTCAGAATCTTCCCACCTCATAAGACCTGCCAACCGCTCAAATAAATTAAAAAAAGTATCCAAATCATTATCATCAAATTTTGGCATCAATTTAAGAGCACGTGCCACATCAAAAGCTTTTGGAGTTGAATCGTAGTTTCCCAATCTACCCTCTCTAATCAGAGCAAACCTCTGAGCCTCCACATCCAACCTACGCAATTCAAACTTCCTGACTCATTTTATTCTTTTCCATCTCCAAGAGCAGCAACTGTTTCTGTTGTTCAAATGTAAGTGATGTAACGGTCCCTTCAGGAAATTTCTTTTTAGTCTGTTCCTGATCACCTATAAGAGGTAAAGGGCTTCCTAATTCACATGTCAAAATGCCTAATTTTACCAGAGCAGCCTTAATGACCAGCCCCAGTCCTTCCTTTAGACTTTTATCTTTAGAGGTAAGGGGAATTTTACATTTGTCTGCGACCTCTAATAGCTGTTTTTTAGAAAGCTGACTAAAGCCCTCCTCAGAAGGATGTTCAAAAAAATCCGTCAATTCTACACTCATTGTGAGACAGAAAAAAAAACTCACAATATTTACAAACTCAAACTTCTCACATTTAGTGACGTTTCCCACCTACCTAACAATACTACCTCAACCCTAGACTTCGTACTTCAGCCAAGAGCTAAGTGACTTTAAGCACTCTAATACCGTCAGCACAGACCACTCTCGGACAAACCAAAGAGAGACAACATCTGCGGCAGTGCCCTCAGCCCAGCGTCGGCACAAAAATAACAAACTAAAATAATAAAGGGTCAACGCAAGCGTTACTTCAGCCTAACCAGGAAAAGGTCACAAATGTGAGAAGTAAACTAACACTTAACCTTGCGCTTTTCACAAAGTCCTCGTGGAACTTACAATTATCAACTGCTGATACCAGACTACACAAAAAAACTCTTGAGCAAAACACTTCAACCGCATGAATCAGTTTCCAAATAAAATGTTAAAGTGTTTACTCACCCATTGCCATATCCTTTTCCATTAAAAGTGGAAGAAAAGACGAAAAAACTTCACAAACTGGCAAAAGCATCAAACTACACAAAGATCTGTCGGCAGCTTCGCGTGCAAACAGCTTAACTGCTGATAACGCAAAACAGGTGTTTCCAATTACTAACGTGCTTTACCACACAAATCCAAACAAACGCACGGTGATTTAACTCGTCTATGCGAATGAAAAAAAAAAACGGGAAAAACATAACTATGAGAGGAAAACAAAACTGGGAGAAATAATATAATAATATTTTCCTCTTAAAAAACAGAAACGGACGAGCCCCCATTTTGTTACGGTCAACTCAAAACTGCAACAAAAACGACGAAGACCAAACCAAAAACCGCATAATGAAGAATATTTTTTATTACATAATTCTAGGGGTTTACATTTAAAATTAACACATCAATTTAATTACTGACGACAGATCCACAAACAACGCGCGATCAAGTGGCAGCATGGGATGATGTCACCTCCCACGTGCCTCGACCCACGTCTCAGAAGCACTTTTATTCGTACGTCCCGATCTATAACAGGTGTTGTTCATTACGCCATCACCTAGAAGAAATCACAAGAGAAAACAAGAAAAAGCAAAAAACCCACACACCCTTACACCATAACAGCGGGTGATGTAGAATCATGCAGCGTTTCAGCAGAAGCTCCACGTCTCCACTAATTATGGTGTCTGCTAGAAGTTTCAGTCCAGGTGGTAGGTTTGTGCTGTGTGGAGAACTGAATCGAGTTGATGGCATTTGATAGCTGGACTTCTGCAAAGTAATAGCATTATTTCTGTTGGTGTCCAGATTCTGTTGAACAACATTTGACCCAAAATGTCCCTACTTTGTGGTGAAAGCTCTGAGATTGTGTCAAGCACATTTAATAAAATGTGTTCAGTCTAAGTTGGACTGGTGGAATGAAGCTGCTTCAACAAACCCAAGAAAAAGTGGTACTTCTCCCAACCAAGCGGCTGATCTTCATCATTTTTAGCATCTTCAGTGCTAGTGTGCATAGTGAACTGTAGAGATGCCTCAAGAACTGTGAGCTTCTCTGTAAGAGCAGTTCGTTATATCTTACAGCTTGATCAAAGGTAAACTGAGACCATACTGAAAGGTTGTTTTCTCTACAATATTGAACTGCAAGTTCATTCAGGAGTATCTTAATCCTGCTCCAAATCTGGTGCTGCTGTATCTCTTTATCTTATGTGATCTGGTACTTTAATAAAATGTCTTTGAATTTTTCTTCAACATCGTGAACCTACATAAATGCATAAAGGCATAAATGTTATTTAAATATCGGGTCTCGGTAAAAAGTGCTACTTTATTTCATACTGTATTATACAGTAATGAAATGTAATCTGAATTAATAGTCATACCTCGTTCCTCTCGATCGCAGCAGCATCATCTTCTATTTGCTGTTGGAGAACTTGTATACGTTCATGATGTTTCTCATGACCTCTGAAGCTCTGTTTTTCACGAAGCCGCTCATTTGCTCGAGAAAGCTTGCATCTGGACAGTTCACTCTCTCTGTCCAGCTCCTGTTGAATCCTTTACTCACGTTCCAAACGTTCCAGACGTCTTCTCTTCTCTTCTATCTATCTTCTTTGATTTGTCCCGCATCAGACAAAACAGGTGTGACGAGAGGGGTGGGAACAGAGCAAGGACGGTGGAATAAATGTGAATGTGCGACACCTGCACCACTCAGCAGTCTCGAGTTCCATGGAGGAGCTCCGGAAAGATAAAAGGAGTGACGACCGTGAAAGATGAGAGAGGACCAGGCCTGGATTTTATTTGTGTTTTGGTTCTGTTTGTTTGTCTCTTTAGTGTTTATTTTAGTATTAAAGTTTTATTTGAATGTTTGCCGGTTCCCGCCTTCTTCTTCCCAAACTTCAAACTTTGTTACATTGGTGCCGAAATCCGGGAGGAAGGAGGGACACGCTGCGGTGAATCCATGGTGCCATCGAGCATGGGGTAGCAGTCTGCCACCATGGACGCTCATGGCGGTGGGCTGGAGTGAGTTGCCGGGGGGCGGAGGGAACTCACGGACGGCAGCCATCCCTCCACATCCCAGGTGGCCGGCCGTGAGGGAATGGAGGAGTCGCCGCCTTCACTTGAGGATGGAGCCTGCTGCTATCCACCATGATGGGGAGGAGCAGGGAATGGGGGACTCCTGCCAGCTGGCCAAATCCTGAGGAGCCGTCACAGTCCACTGGGCAGCGGAGGAGTGTCGGGCTGTCTACCAAGGGCTATCCAGTGCCACCACCAGGCATCACAGAAGAGTTTACCCAGCTGGTGGAGGGCCGAACGGCAGTGTGTCTGGGAACAGGAACAAGATTATTATTTTTTTCCTCTCTCCCCTCTCTTGTCTCTGTCTCTCCTTATTCCATCTCCTTTTCTCTCACCTCCTCCGTCTGTTCTTACCCGTGATTGGCTCCCCCGGATGGGCGGGGTGGGGGTTGGTGTGGAGTAGAACGCAGTCTCATGTGTACCCGAAAGCCTTGGGAACAGAGTGAGGCTGGTGGAGTAAATGTTAATGCGCGACATCTACGCTACTCACCGGTCTCGAGTCCCATGGAGGAGCTCCGGAAGGATAAAAGGAGTGAGGACAGTGAAGGACGATGAGAAATGACAGTCATCCGTGAGGGGCTGTCGCGCTCTTTTGTGTTTATTTGACAGTCATCCGTGAGGGGCTGTTGCGCTCTTTTGTGTTTATTTCATTATTAAAGTTTTTGTTTTATGTTCGCCGGTTCCCTCCTCGTCCTTCCCGTGATTACGAACATTTGTCACAACAGGATTAGAAAACAAATGATTGATTACACTTTATAATTTTGTTTCAACATCGACCACTATCACTGAGTGCTAGCCATGTGCTGCTGTCTGAGCTGTACATTAAAGATGTCTGTTTCATTTGTATTGACTGGATAATTACAAAAGATTATATCTGAAAGGCTTTATATTTTTAGCTCTACTATATTTTTTGTTTCTGCCATTTATGACTTCTGCTATTATTGATATTGATATTAACAAAGGTAGCTCATATCTCACCCTTTCTCTTGGACATTTCTATGAATAGGTACCAGCTGAAGTACCTACTTATTAACGATATTACAGGTAGCTGACGAAAAAGCCGATACTCAGAACTGGCTGCAGCAGAGTCCTTCAGTGATGGCTCAGTGGTTGGAAACGCAACATAGAAGGCCTTACAAATATACATGGGAAGAGAGACACTGGGAGAAATAAATTCTATCCACTAAAAAAAGGATATACTTAAAAAGGACCCATTAATTATTACTTATAGTAACTGAACAAACACAAATTAACTATAGTTTAACCATGGTAGTTTTAGCTATCAGTGGTTAATTTGTAAATTGCGAGGTCCTGGAACAAAGCGCGCGGTAACGGATCCGGCATGTGATTAGAGGAGAAAGAAGTTACGGAGCATTCGTGACTTAACTAAAATAAAATCTAAAGATATAAACCAGTTTAATATCACAACGCTAGTTTAAACATTTAACCTTAATAAATGTGCGCTGTTAGACGCATATCCAGACATTTGTGTGGAGAGTGGAAGCTCTCTGCAGGACATGGAGGCGCCAGCGCGGTTACTTGCATTTTTTTTTTTTTTTAATTGGAAAAAACAACAACTTAAAATACATTCATTTTAATGCATATAATTCATATGCAAGTCATTTTTTCTCATAAAGGTAAGAGAAAATACATCATCATTCAGAACTTTAAAGGTCTACTTTTATTTGTGTGCACTCACAATATCAACAAAACATTGTGCTTTTATAAAATAAAGAAAACAAACAGGATGCGCCTTCTGCCATCTGATCTTGAGCAGAAGCGCTTCACAAAAATGAACTGAAACTCAGCGAATATACGCTTCACAACAAATATATTATAGAAAGCTTTAAATTACTACTTTAAAATGAAATCATTCTAATCGAAAACAAAAACTCTTTCATTATGTAATCCGTAAAGATGAATTTCTTTCTAAAGGCGCGTCCAATGAGGAGACGGCGAGTCAGGATCGGCCACTTCATCTTTGCGACACTGACTAGTTTATCAATAAATAATAAAAATATCTCCTTACTATTTCCCCTCGACACATTTATGGTAATTACTTTTGATGGTGCTTTGCAGCAAGCTTTAGCTGATTGCATGCGTTTGAACACGGATCTCTTCCAGCTACGCTTAAGGCACTTGCGCTTGCTGCTGAACACTAAACACCATCGAGCTGGCCTTGACAGTCGCTGTAGCACGAAGTCCGGCCCTGCGTAAATATAAGCCAGAACCTGTGCTGAAATTAAAAGGTTAAATTAGATTTTAATATATAAATTAAATGTAAATTAAAACGGAACTTAAAGAGAAAGAAAACGCATGTATCAGTATTGGATCTGTGCATTTGGTCTTGTGACAAAGTGACGTGACATACAGCCAAGTATGGTGACCCATACTCAGAATTGGTGCTCTGCATTTAACCCATCCAAAGTGCACACGTGCACACACAGTGAACACACACCCGGAGCAGTGGGCAGCCATTTATGCTGCGGCACCCGGGGAGCAGTTGGGGGTTCGGTGTCTGCTGCTCAAGGGCACCTCAGTCGTGGTACTGTCGGCCCGAGACTCAAACCCACAGTCTGTGTGTGTCAGTCCTTAAAGGGGAATGTTAAAATAACCCATGTGACATCAGGGGTCCAACCGAGTTTTACGAAGCTAGGAGAATACTTTTTGTACGCGAAGAAAACAAAAATAACTTTATTCAACAATTCGTCTCCTCCACGTCACCCTGGTGTCATTTTGGAGAGTATCCAATGAACGCAAACAGAGTATTATATTCTGTGTAAGCTGTGTCACACGGATACATTGTTTTCTTTCCAATCAATGCGTAAACAACGTAGCAAACATATCTGTGTGTCACAGATGGACCTTGATTGTGGTAATTACATTGCTGTCTATGGGAGGGTCAGAGAGCTGTTAGAATGTATCAAAAATATCTTAATTTGTGATCCAAAGATGAACAGAGGTCTTACGGGTTTAGAATGACATGAAGGTGAGTCATTAATAACAGAATTTTCATTTTTGAGTGAAAACTAATCCTTTAAGCATATAAAAAGTACAAAACACATTAAACAGAATACAATCAGAAAACTTTTGACACCCTTTCGACACTTTTCATCTTTTTAAAGACACACAGTATTTCCGGATCAAATAATAGTGTGTTTTAATATGCTGTGAATGTGAAACAGCAATAATCTGAGGCCGCTGGTGATCTTTGCTGGTGAATGCTGTTAAGAGGTTTTAAAAACCGATTTGAAACTGGCTGGTGAAGTTTAGTGACAAATCAAATGTTACCCAAGATTTCTTACATGTGGTTGCAGACCAGCTGCAAGAGAACCTACACTTTTTTTTTGTCCCTAGAACAACAAATATTACAACGGACAACAGGGGGTGCTTGTTTACTCCCGTTCCAGACGTCTTCTCTCCTCCTCTTGCTGTCTCCGGTTTTCATCTTCTTTAATTCTTCCTGTTTAAAAACAGCATCCGACACCATGGGATTAGAGACAATATATTATATGTATTAAAAACTGAAGAAAAAAACTTTTTTTTTTTTTCAAATAACACAACTTTTCTTTACCAGAAATGTTGCTGGATTTTTCTTTGTTTTTATAACAGCAAAGGCTAAATTAATTTTGAATGGGATGCTGAACAAGCACATTGTGCTGTGATGGTAGGGGTGCACATACTTTTGGCTGTACAGAGTAGTCCAGAAATGACATGTTTGCAGGAACTTACTGTAGTTGGGACAGTAACGAGTGCCGCCCTCAGAGGTGCAGTGCAACTGAATCTGGGAACGGTCGAGGGCTTCTTTTAGGATAAAAGACGTGTCGCCTTTATGGGTGTTAAACTCGTATGAAAAACTATTCCACGAGTGATTTTCATATCTGATGTAGATGTAGCGATGGATTGCCAGAGACTCGTCGTAGGATGTTGTGCATCCAGGAGCGATGCGTCTATACTGGGGAGCAGAATTATACATCCTTTTTTTAATCAGAAAAGCAGTGAAAAAAAATGACACGTAAATATAAACTGATATTGTTGTGAGATTATGTCATTTTCTCAGTTATTGTCTGGCTAATTACAGGAAATGCTAACTAGGAAAAACTAACCATAAATCAGGATTTATAATTTAGAATTGCATAAATAATCTTGTGTAGTGAATGCACTGTAAGCTCTTACCCCTCTTTTGTCCTGGGTGTCAAAGCACCAGGTGTAGGGAGTCTGATTGACGACTGAAACCTTGGCACCCATGGATCTGGATACTCTGTTACATAAACTTTGGTTATTTAATAGTGATGGAAGATAAATAAGATAAAGGTAAGATAAGAAAAAAAACAACAACAACAACAACTGGAATAGTATTAATTATAACTAAAGTAAAAAAGCACCTTAAAAGTATTTTATTCCTGTGCAGAAAAGTCCATGACTGTGAGAAGAGTGAAGTCTGATGCTCTTTATAAACCGTCCATCAGAAGGAGGCTGAGCTGAAGACTATTTAATAGAGAAATAAATAAATGTAAGATATAATATATCTTGTTAAATCAATTATAATACTCTATATTCTTAAGAAACCAAGCATTAAATATCATTACAGGTGACTTCAAGTGTGTGTTGAGTACTTTGTATTTAAAGTTGAGTGATAGTATTTAACCCCTGGGTTTTTATAGATTATAATTGATTATACTGATCCAATGCAGTTTTAAAATGTAAAACCTTCCATGTTGATAACAATATTGCAGCAATCATCATATCTTCCACTTTTAGCCATTTAAAGATCAAAGTGCATACTATTAATATTCGTACATAATGTGGACACTGTAGTATTAACCTCGCTGAGTTTCCTCAAATCCTTTTTTGTAGCATTGGCCCATATAATCTTACAATAGTCCAGCTGTGTGAAGAAGAGAGTGCCCGATATTATTTTTATTAAATCAAACATAAAATATTGTGTACATCTCCTTACTACAGCTACAATCCTTCCCATTCTCTTCACTGTGTTCTCAATATGCTTTGACCATGATCATTTATTATCCAGGTTGATACCCAATAATTTTGCTTCCTTAACTTGCTGAATAAGTGTTTTATTTATATATAGTTTCAGCTCTGGTTTGGACCATAGAAAATAATTAGACCTAAATATTATACTCTATGATTTAGATTTATTTAGTATCAACTTGTTTTCTAAAATCCACTTTTCTATACTCTCTAACTCCTCATTCAAAATAGCCGTCAATTCAACCAACGTTTGTGCAGATGCATAAACTGTTGTATTGTCCGCATACATTGTTAATTTAGCACTTCTTAATACCAGATATAAATCATTTGTAAAAATGGAATATAAAAGTGGTCCTAAACAGCTCCCTTGTTGAACTCCACATTCAATTTTGCGTCTATCTGAGTAACTTCTGTATAAAAAAAACAAAAACAACAACAACAAAAAAAAAACTCTCTGTGATCTATTATCCACATAACTTTCCATCCAAGCAATAACTGATGGTCTAAATCTATAACTCTCCAATTTTGCTTATGATCAATAAGGTCAAATGCAGCTGTAAAGTCTAATAAGACTGTTCCACATATCCTTTTTTATCCAACCCTTGATAAGACCGAAAAAGACTGCAAAAATAACTGTAATTACATTTAATGTAATCAATCTTACAGTAAAATACAGTTCAAATAAATAAAAATTAACAAAAAAGAACAAATAATTGTATAATTTACAGTGAAAAAACGCAAAATTACACTCACAAAATTCCCTGCATGACACTTCACATTATTATTCTTAAAAAATATTATTCTGATTATTTTTTCTTATCAGTACATTAGGGTTTTATTTGCCTAATGTATCTAATGTTGTTTAAATTAACTTTTTTTTTTTTTTTTGCATTATTTCAGTATCGTGTGTTACCATGATGGTGTTTAGTATGAATGACACTGTGCACCTATATACAGTAGGTGGCCAACCAAAACGGTGGTTCTACCGCCGCGGCGTCTGCAAAGTGCATTTGCAGCTTTTGACTGCTGAGTGGCGATTTAACCACAAGTTTTCAAACAAGCGCATCAAAGCACATTTTTGCAAATAGACGTCAGTTTTACCTCGCTGATGTGTTGCATTAAAAGTGGTAGCCTATTTTAGTGAGCTAGGCTGCATGAATTTATATGCAAAATGTCAATAATCTCACATATTAGGCCTATATTTTAATTTATATTTAAAAATTACTGTAATAAAACAACATGTATTTTAGTTATTCATACCTGTCCTGTTATTTTGACAGACAACTTCTTGGTAAAAAAAAAAAATCCAAGCAAAAGCACTCGTGCCTTGCTGTTGCTCTCAAAATTGTCAAACAGTATCCAAAGAGCTTTTCTGATTTTGATGATGCTCAAGAAAAAAAAATGAAATGGGTACTACTCCCTCTTGAAACAAATAAAAACCTGTGTTTGAAACACGTCAAATAGAGATAAACTTTATCACGCAGTCGACGGATCTGAGAGAATGCAATGCAGAGAACCAACAGCCACATACGGATGTACACAGTGGCAGCCTGAGCCTCCGCTTGCAAATTCTGATGATGTACTTGAGGAAAAAAAAGACAAAACTTTAGAGAAATTTGTATCAGCAATAATGGGAAAAGTGGAGCTGACAGGGTGATTGTTTGTTGCCTTGATGAAGGAAACATTACTATTTGCAAAAAAAAACACATCAATGACACAGAAGCACCTCCTATCAAAGACCTCAAAAGTAAATGGCCATACCTGTTTGTGCAAAAGCACATATTTGCACATTTTGAGGAGCTTACTAGTATCCCCACATACACAAAAGGCTCAACCAGGCCATGCAGGAGTATGGTAAAGTCCTCGTCGACTTCTTTAAGAGCAAACCAACAAATGATGTTGTCAAGGAAAACTCTTGTCGAGCGAGAGAAGAAGTTGGACCCCTTTGATTAAACCTCATCCTGGCCCATTCCGAGAGGACGGATGGCACTTTTATACTTGCAGATGTAAAGAATAAAAGCTGAAAA
This sequence comes from Cyprinus carpio, assembly GCF_018340385.1. Taxonomy (NCBI): domain Eukaryota; kingdom Metazoa; phylum Chordata; class Actinopteri; order Cypriniformes; family Cyprinidae; genus Cyprinus; species Cyprinus carpio. The sequence continues at coordinate 29,563,041 of NC_056600.1, forward strand.
CCACTATTTTTGGTTTGTGATGTTATTGTAAATATTTTATGGGACAGGCCTTCACTGGGATCCTGTTTTGAAAGCCATACACACTGATCCCTGGTATCATAGGCATCAGTTAGAAGTTTGGAGAGAACCTTGTAAAAAAAAAAAAAAAAAAAAAAAAAAAAAAGTTTTGTTTCTTTTCTTTCTAGAGGTGCGCCCAGCAGCTGGACCTCAAATGACACGCACTACCCGGGAGCCACGACTTATTGTGCTAGGTAAGTTGCATGAGTGTTGCACACTCTTTCTTTATTGACCAAAACCGGACTTGACAGGAAAAAAAAAACGAAAAAGCGTGTGTGTAAATACTTAACTGTTGTACTTTTTTTTTTGGAAGAAGAATTGATTTTGTTGTGATTGTTTTCAGTCTGTTTTGCCTCTAAGGAGTTTCTTATATGGTGTTCCTCATTTAATTATCAAGTTTAGTATTTTGACGCTGTCCTGATGGCTCTTATGCTTGCTGCGGTAGTCGTGTAAATGGTATTTACCCGGTATTCAGCTGTACACCGATTACATTACACCGACAGTTTGCTTTTTTATATTAATAAAAACAGTTTGGTTCAGCTGGACAATGGATGCTACAGTTGTAAACTGAAAGCATCTTGCTTTAATTTGCTTATTGTTTTTTTTTTTTGTTTTTTTTTTTATTCAACAAAATTCAGTCCTTGCAGACAAATTTTTATATATATATCAAATATACATAACCAAACAAAGGTTGTAGGTGGAAGCCTTGCTGAGCCTACCCTTTATACATAATGCAAGACATTTCTCACAATATACATACATAATTTACAAAATACACACATTTGTCATGATATTAATACAATGTTGGAATAATATCCTATATCCAAGTAATCATAAGTTTAATATTATTTATCACCTTATTTAAAAACATTTCTTTGAATACAAATGAAAATACACAGTTTTCAATTATAACAGTAGTCCATAGGTTTACTTCTTGGACCGGATAGACAAGTTCTCGCCTTAATTTTTTAAAACATAATAGTCCTCTAGAATTATACTGACTTTCTCTAATTTCGAACAGCCTCGGATACAATTTTGGAAGTAATTTATTATATACCTGATACGTTCCCTGTAAACCAAGCCTGCACTGGCCCTTTACGGGCCGCTTAGGGCTGCCAGAGCCAAGGCCCCTGAGAGTTTGCTCATTGGCAAAACGTTTGGTCCCTTAGCCCTGGCCGGCATGGCCCTAAAATTAGCCTCCAGGAAGCCTTAAGGTGTTTTATTTAAAAGCAGGCAGAGTGATGGAGTGACAGTTCTTCCTATGGGCTCAAATTCCATAAATGACCTGAAAAACGCTCGCTCTGCAACAGTGGATACACACAGGTATGTGCAATCGTCACTGGAATGTCCGGGCACGGCACCTTCGCGTTTCAGAGTTCCGCCTTTTACTTTCCGTCAACATTACCGTTATCAATTAACATTTAGAAATAGATTTTTGAAATTTGTCAAATTCAGTATCTGCTTCCGCATTGTGATACATGTAAGAATCCACCTTTTATCCACCCTACTAAAGATAATAATTAATGTAAATGTAAAAATTGGAAATACAAAAAATTGTTATAGGTAAAACTGACTCTTGTCCACATTGATAGGATTGTTTACAGGAGACCACTTGACAAGTGGGCACTGGATGCTGGGTATGAAGGTGAGGTTGTGTGTGAGGGCATTCAGCCCAGGTTTACTGTTACTGGGCATGCCACGCTGCTGCTTATATGTTAATCTTGAGTACCAGGACGGAAGCAATGTGTACCTGGAGTTCATTCAAAAGGTAATGGATGAATCTACCACCATTCAGAACCAGCATTTACTTATAGAAAGTTATATCAGAACTTTCCTTTTACTAATGTTATTTAGTGTTATTTCTGTTGAGGCAATTTAACACAATGTTTCTCAATTGTTCTCTATCTGTCACTGACTGTAACTCTCATCTGGCAATAATCGAAAAAAAAAACTATTCGATTTTGGCCTCCAACGATTATGAAAAATCAAAATAATCGAGAAAACGATATTGTCCCCAATCCACCCCTTTTGCAGCGCTGCGCTTTCGTTCTCCATAAAAGCCCAATTCCCGTGCAAATCAGTAAAATTAATGTAATGTGACATTTGCAAAATGGGCCGTGCTTGAATATCGAAGGATATTTATTCATGTTTTTAAAAGCGTATAAAGAGAAACTTGCGCTGCTCATCAGGAAGAGATTACGCTCAGAGACAGAACAGAACACGGACATTTAAAATCATCTTTCAGCTCAAGGTGTGCGCTAATCGGTCAGTTACATGCAAAAAATGTGTCAAAAATTTATTCATGTATATCTTCGTTCGGTCATGTAATAATAATGAAAGGAGAGTTGAGAAGAAAATATGCGTGTAACAGTTAATGTGGATCCGAGCGGCTCTTAAAGTGACAGCGGGCTCTGTTGATTTTACATTGGATTATTAATTTCTGCAGTAGGGTGAAACGCTACATGAACCTTTCATATAAAATGCCATAAATACACAAAACTAAAGCAAAAATTAAAACGAAATGAGACATTAATAATAACTGGTACTAGGAACTGAAGGAAATAGTCTACGCTATTGAGACTTGCATAAAACAAAAAAATAAAGAACAGTCTGTTTAATTGTATCGTTTTATTATATTGTATTTGTTCCTTTGGCTTTTTATTATGACAGTTTATTATTTGAATAATTTTGCGGACTTTGGTTTGTTTGAAATTCCGTGGTCTCATATGTAGATGTCATAGCAAGTCAAGTAAGTCTGCCGTATTGTCAGTTCTTCACACAGGTACCATACACATACAGAGAAGGAAATTCGTTACTCTCGGACCCCCGGTGCATACAGAAACACTAACAGTACAACATTAATACAGATAATACAATACAAAGTACAACTATACAAATAGTCAGTAAAACGAAAGATAAGTAAGCAGCACATGGGCAGATAGAGTGCAAACCAGGAAGTAAACGTGCAGATTGGTAATGATTCAGAAAACCTGTATTTACAGGAAATAATATTTGATAGTATCACTATCTTTAAATTAAACCACCCATATAAAGTTTTTGGTATATGGCACCCTCATAATTGTGTTTAATAATCGTGATTACAATATTGGACCAAAATAATCGTGATTATGATTTTGCATAATCGAGGCGGCAGCCCTAAAACCGCTAAGAAATAAATTAAGGTTGTGAAAGGAAAAATAGAAAAGTGATGTATAAGTTGCATTTTATTACCATTCAGAAAATAATAACGGGATGGCCTAATAAGGGTTATAGTGCCAACAGGACATTTTAGTGCCCTGCCTTTAAACAAATCCTTTTAACGTCAACCAAATTTATACGAACAGAACAAGAATTACAATATATAAGTCTAATGGATAAATATAATTGCAGATATAATAATATAGGCTTAGCTCATTAACAAACAAAATACTAATAATAATAATATTTAAAGTGAAACTAAGGTAAGGTTGGTTCTCTGCCAGGTTTCGGGAGAAATCCAAACCGTTTCCATATTCGGGATGTTGCCCATTGAAGCTTAACATTTTTCATGAGTAAAATAGGGCTTTGTAGTTCAGCATGTTTCGTATCAACGAAAAAAAATCATATGAGCAAAAATATGCAGTGGGACCCGTGCTAGCGCGAATGTCGGGTGAAAGGCCTGCTGTTGTACACGAATATGTGGCGTGAGGCTCCAACGCGATAAAACAGATAATAATCCATTTTTGGTCACACAGTAAAAAGCATTTATTACACAAAATGCAAACGTGTTAGCAGTTTGAAAAATCAAGAAATTACTAACAGAGTTATAATAATATTGCTAATGCTGGAACGTTCTCATTCGCTCTGCATATGAAAAACCTGAAGATTTTTTTTTAAACCTGGAATGAAACCGGAAATGAAAAACATTAGGTTCTATTACGTGTGTAGTATAATAGGTGTTACATATATATATAGGCCTTATATTAAATGACTGTTTAATAAAATAGCATTGCATACAGATCCTTGTGTAAAAGTCTTTCTTTAATTTTGATGAGTAGACTGAGCCCTAAGACTTTCCACGTTTGAAATTAACTACACTTGTAACATTTTTTAAGGTTTAAACAATTACAATGTTAATCATAATTTATTGTTGTTTTACTTTCTCCCTTTAATATCATTTTACAATTACATCATTTCGCAATCCGTCCCGTGGTTGCTCCACCTGGTGGTAGTTTCGGGAATGATTTTAACACGCGACCTGCTTGCAGTGTAAAACACCGCGGCCCGCTGGCGGCGGTAATACCCCATTTGGTTGTTTTTTTTGTCTTTTTTTTTTTTTTTGGTTTTTTCTTTTCTTTTTTTTTTTCACATTTAATCGCATAGAAAAAAAGTTTTTGTTGACATAATAATACAGGTGCTGGTCATATAATTAGAATATCATCAAAAAGTTGATTGTTTCCAATAATTCCCTTCAACAAGTGAACCTTGTATATAGATTTATTCATTACACACAGGACTGATATATTTCAAATGTTTATTTTTTATAATTTTGATGTTATAACTGACAATAAGGAAAATCCCAAATTCAGATCTCTAGAAAATTAGCTTTATTGTGAAAAATGTTCAGGATGAAGCCACATGGTGCCACACTCTAATCAGCTAATTAACTCAAAAACACCTGCAAAGGCCTTTAATGTCTTATACAGTTAGTTCTGTAGGCTAAACATAATGGGGAAGATGATGACTGACAGTTGTCCAAAAGACGACCATTGACCTCCTTGCACAAGGAGGGCAAGACACAAAAGGTCAGTGCAAAAGAGGCTGGCTGTTCACAGAGCTCTGTGTCAAAGGACACAAAAAAAAACAGGCGAAGGGAAGGAAAAGATGTGGGGTAGAAAAAAAAAGTGTACAAGAGCAATAGGTATAACCGCACCCCTGGAGAAAGATTGTGAAACAAAAAAACACTTCAAAAAAAATGTGGGGGAGCTTCACAAAGAGTGGACTGTAGCTGAGCCAGTCAGGCGCTTCAAGAACCCACTTTGTACAGAGGTATGTAAGACATGGGTTTTCAGCTGTAGCATTTCCTTGTTGTCAAGCCACTCTTGAACAACCGAAACGCCAGAAGCATCTCGCTTCAAAAAGGACTGGACTGCTGCTGAGTGGTCAAAAGTTATGTGCTCTGATGAAAGTAAATTTTGCATTTCCCTTTAGGAAATCAGGGTCCCAGAGTCTGGGAGGAAGAGAGAGGCACACAATTCACGTGCTTCTTGAAGGTTCAGTGTAAAGTTTCCACAGTCAGTGATGGTTTGGGGTGCCATGTCATCTGCTGGTGTTAGGTCCAACTGTGCATTTTTCGGAGGTCCAAGGTCAAGCGCAAGCCGTATACCAGGAAGTTTTAGAGCACTTTATGCTTCCTGCAGCTGACCAACTTTATGGAGAGATGGCAGATTTCATTTTCCAACAAGACTTGGCACCTGCACACAGTGCCAAAGCTTCCAGTACCTGGTTTAAGGACCATGGTATCCCTGTTCTTAATTGGCCAGCAAACTAACTCAACTTTAACCCCATAGAAAATCTATGGGGTATTGTGAAGAGGAAGATATGATATGCCAGACCCAACAATGCAGAAGAGCTGGAAGGCCACTATCAGAGCAACCTGGGCTCTCATAACACCTGAGCAGTGCCACAGACTGATCGACTCCATGCCACGCCGCATTGCTGCAGTAATTCAGGCAAAAGGAGCCCCAACTAAGTGTTGAGTGCTTTGTACATGCTCATACTTTTTTAATTTTTATACTTTTTAGTTGGCCAAAGATTTCTAAAAATCCTTCTTTGTATTGGTTCTTAAAAGTAATATTCTAATTTTCTGAGATACTGAATCGGGGGGATTTCTCCTTAGTTGTCGCAGTTATATCATCAAAATTGAAAAAAAATAAACATTTGAAATATATCAGTCTGTGGTTGTACTGAATGGAATATAATATACAAGTTTTTTCACTTTTTTTGAATGGACACTAAATGAAATAAATCAATTTTTTGATGATATTCTCAATTATATGACCAGCACCCCTGTATTTGGTATGTACTGTGTATGTTTTATGTATATATAAATACACAGGACACGCATATATACATGTAAGAGGTAAATGTTTGTATATATTTGTATATAATAGTAAATTATATTAATATAAATATATACTCAATATGTGTATAGTTACTGTATACATAAATAAAACCGGAACACGCGACCACATATATATTAGGTAAAAACAAAACCTTTATTTTGGATGTGATTCATCACGATTAACATTGTTTTGACAGCAGTCACAATACATGCATTTCCCTGATCAGCTTGCGGAAGTTGCTGCATGTGATGAGGTTTTGGAGTCGACATAGGACTCTCATCACCAACTGTTTTTCCTGGTGGCTATCAGTGCATTACAAATGGTTCAAGACATATATTACTCTCTAGAACAGTGGTTCCCAACCTTTTTCAACTCCAAGGCCAACACAAACTAAAAACATCTGTTAAGCCGCCCACTGCAAAACATTAAAATGACCCCGCATTGTTGGGTTAATAACTTGTAATTAATAACTTAGTAATCGAAGCTAGATTGTTAAATCGTATTTTATTGAAATGAACTAGGGCTGTGCGATTCTGGACAAAAAATTGATTAAATTTTATGATTTTGATTTTAAATTCACAATTTTTTCGACAACACACAAGATATTGCCTTCTTACAGTCATAAACTGCATTTCCCAGGCTGAATCATAAATATATTTTACAAGAGAAAACCAATTAGGAGACTTTTATCAAAAAGTTGTAACGTCTTCTAGAACAGACACAAAATCAAAAATAATCACTACTATAGTCAAGGTGTAACAGGCCTCTCTCGATCTATGGCAAAAAACATATGCCCCCCTACCCCATAATAAAAATCCTTTGTGCAGGGACTTTTTTTCTTTGTTTTTTTTTTGCCATGCCATGTTCATAGAGCTCATTAATTGTAGCGTGTGCCTCAGGTGTTGAAATAGATTTGTTTATACATTATACAGGTTCACACGCGTACCTCTGTTTGCAGGCGTGATATAGATATGTATATTGCGGTGAAGCAGCAGCACGCCGAGCGAAGTTAATTGTAACGCACGAAAGAATCATTAAATTAATGCGCGAAGCGGAGATTCTTATCAGCACGCACGCAGACTTCTTTTTAATTTGTCACAAAACCAGACGCCATTATGCTTCTAGATACACGCTGCTCTCGCCGCACAGGAGAGGACGTGCGGACACTTAAAAAGTGTCGTCTCCTGTGCCTTTCAAAAAACCGCATCCTGTGACAGTCACAATTCTCTCTACGATCATGTGCTAGGATATTAATTCTTTTCACATCGTTTTATTTCTAGCCTTTTTACCGCGTGTGCAGCGTGAATGCTCTGATTTTTTTTTTCTGCTAAACATGGGGCTCGGAAAAGAGCGCATCACAGACAGTGTGTGTGAACCTGGAGTAATCCAGGCATATTCCCAGTCTGTTCTGTTCTCGCTGCCAGGCGCGCTGTTGCATCTCTGATTAGAATCAGATGGCAATACTGTGGGAGTTTAGGGCCGCTGCGGAAATCAGAAGCTATAAAGCCGTATTCAGAAAATCGCTAAGCACGCTTCAAATCGTAATTTTATGATCTATTTATATCGACATTAGCCCTAGAATGAACTGCCAAATGAACAGGAAAATAACTCGGGCTTATTTTAATTTATATATATGAAATGATGTTATTATGTTATTGACTTAGACATTTTTAAATATATTAACAATATTATTATTTATTTTAATAGTAATTACGGCCCACCTGCAAAGACCATTCCGTACTCCACTAGGGGGCCGCGTGCCACAGAAGTTGAAAACCACTGCTCTTAGAACATCAGCGCTATATCAGTTAATGAATATGTTTGTATTGCCACGAATTTAAGGGGTCATGTGATGCGATTTACAATTTTTTCCTTTCACGTTGGCGTGGTACAAGCTCTTGGTGATAAAGAAGATTCAAAAGTTCGTACATTCTAAGTCTCAAATCCAAAGAGATTCTTTTTATAAAAGTTAAGAGTCAAATGTATACGCCATGATGTGGGAAGATGCTGCATAACGCGCCCAAATGTTCACGCAAAGAAAAGAAGGCATATGTTTATTTCTCTCTGGTGCCGCGAGCTGCCATGTTGTGGAATCTATGTGTGTTTCGAAGTTTCAAAGTGAAAACTTTGTTTGGTCTTCCAAAAAAGGACATTGAACTCGAAAATCAGTGGTTAGTTGTATTCAACACTGTTCAAGAACAGTTCAACCCAAAATATCAGATTGTGTGCAGTGCATTTATGGGAGGATGAGGGAATGTTCCGAACCAGGAGCCTGCAATGCGTCTATGGCACAAGGGTGTTTCTATTAAGTTGGGCAGTTTAACCTGTGCAAGGCCCGTTTTGTGGCTTCGGACTCACCCTGAAAATTAAAAATTTTTCAAACACGAGTTTTGAGCATGTAAAAGTAGGCTTGTTTTTTTCTCGATCACAAAAGGGAAAGGCCCTTTTTTTTAAATTTGTTTTAACGCAGCTTGATCCCCAACCAACTGTAAAAAAGACGGGGTAACTCATTATAACCCTTTAAATTTTTTCCCCAACGGGGATGAAACAAATGCCCTTTTTGTAATGGTTTTTTTGGGTTTCGTCCGCCCTAGTGATTTTAAAATTTTCGCGAAAAAAAAATCTTCTATTTAACCAGATCTTTTTAGGGGAACCCGGGGCCCAAACCATTAAACCAAATCTACTGAATTTTTTTTTAAAAAAACATTTTTGCGCCAAGATTTTTTTTGGTTCTCCCCCGTCCCTTACCTCCCTTTGACGCGAAAAAAAAACCAATACCCCGGTTATTTAGCACTCCAAATTTTTTTGGTCCTCAAATCCCAGTTATATTTTAGGGGCATTTGAGAGAGGGTTCTTGTGTGCTGCATATACATGAAAACATTTTTGCAGCTTTAACTGTCTTTTTGGTAATTTCATGACTTGCGGTGACAGAACTAGGGCTCCTAAATTTTTTATGCGGGTTATTTTTTATGAAGTTAATAAAACGTGCCCACCTTTTGGGGTTCTGTTGAAGAAATTCCCGCCGTAAAAAAAACCGGCTGATGGGCCGGAAAAGGGTTTTTACTGACTATAGTCAACAAAATCCTCAACCCCAGGTTTACAGTTTGTTTTACTGAACCGTTTGGCTGTGTGCTTTTCCCCCCACTCGTTGACTCAGGGCCCGATGCTGAGGTTTAAGCTTTAAGGGGCGAGTCTGAAATTTTCCCATTTGATGTGGGGCATAAAGAGATCGGCAAAAATTTTTCCCCATCTTTAAAAAATCATTTATTGCAAGAAAAAAAAAGACAAACTGCAGTTTTTTTATGGGGGGGGCCCAAACTTTTGTCAGTGGTGGCCACCCCCCCGGGGAAACCCCCCTGGGGCACACAGACGAATAGTTTAAAAGGGGGGTTCACCCAAAAAAGGAAAAAAATTTTTCATTTAAAGACTCCCCCTCATGTCGTTCCAAACCCGTGGAAAAACCTCCTTCATTTTCAGAACACATAAAAAATATTTTAGATTTAGCCCCGGAAGCTTTTCTGTTCCTCCTTGAGAAGGTATGTACGGTATACTTTTCCATCATTCGATTTTAACCGGTCTTCTTTAACCCCTTCACCAAAAAGAACTGAATCGTTTGAAGGGGGTTTTGCGGCTACAATACATTAATCCACAAATGACTTAAAGCTGTTAACCCTTTTTTTAAAAAGGGGGGACACCCCTCGATTTTAAAAAACCCAAAATCCCGGAGTAAATTTATTTCCCCAAAAAGTACCGACGAACTGCTTGTTAAAGAGAAAGAAGTGAACAAGAGCCGGCCAATAACGAACAAACCCTTGATTTTTTAAGGACCCTCTGAAAGTCAATGGGCCTTTCTTGAAGATGTTTTTAATTTTCCTTTTCCGGGCTGGGCCGTATACCGTACATCATTTCTCCCCCGGGGAAAAAAAGCTCTCGGGCTAAACTAAAATATCTTTACTGTGTTCCAGATGACCTTTAAAAAGGGCTTTGGTTCTTTTTAATTTTTTAGATTTTTTGGGTTTACATGTAAAACCCAAAACCCCCCAATTCACCATCGCAACCCAAATTTTGAATATGGGGACACCAAACACTAAATCAAATCAAAAAAAAACCTGCAAAGGTTTCCTGACCCCAAAAAGGTTCCCCCCCCCATTTGGTTCCCTAGACTACCAATCATGGGGAAAACGCTGATTTTGACCCGTTTCCAAAGACAATCATTGACACTCTTCACAAGGGGGGTAAAACACCCCAAAAAAATTCCCAAAGAACTGGGGTTCACAGAGTTTCTGTTCCAAACATGTTAACAGAAATTGAGTTGGGGGGGAAAAAATGTGGAAGAAAAAAAATGCACAAAAACCCAACCCGGGGAAACCCGCCCCCTTATTAGGGTTTTCCCAAACAAATCGTTCAAAAATTTGAGTGAACTTTTTTACACGGGAAAGGACCCAGGCTGGGGGGGGGCCAAGGGAAACAGAAACCACCACCACAGAAAGGGGTCAAAGGGAATTTTTGGGTACAGTTTTTCGTATTCCTCTTTTAACCCCTCCCCAACCAAAGAAAAGTCAAGGGGAAACTTTTCCCTGGGCTAAGGAGGAGAAAAACGGGGGCTGTTTTCCCGTGGTCCCAAAAACCCCCTTTTCAGATGAGAGGGAAATTTTTTTATTCATTTTTGGGAAACCAAAGGTTTTCCCAGATCGGGGGGAAGGGGGGAGAAAACTCATAGCCCAGGTTCTTGGGAAATTTCCCGTGTTAAGTTTCCACAGTCCGTGAAAGATTTTTTGGGGCAATGTCATCTGCGGGGGGTTTTGGGCCTTGTTTTTTTTTAAAACCCCCAAAATCCACTGCAAAACCCGTTTAAAACCCAAAACATTTTGGAGCACTTCATGCCCCTTTCCCTTTTGCTGACCAGGTTTTTTTTAAGAGCGAATTTTATTTTCCACAGGGTTTTGGGACCTTCCCACACGCCAAAAACAACCCCAAAAATTGGTTAAAAAGCCCACATAAAAAAAGCAAAATGGTTTAAAATCTTTAAATTTAAAAAATTTTTTGAAATTAAACATTGACTGTCATCTTTATTTACCTGTTTTTTCTCGGGGTTTCTCATTAAAAAAATTTATTAAAGTAAATAGTTTAAAAAAAATCCTTTAAAGTCATAGAACGTGTTAAAAAAGTCCTCAAATGCACAACCCGGAAATTTAAACTGGTTAGGTCTTCTTGGGTAAATTATCAAAAACATTAAAAAACAAACAAACTTGTTTTAAAAACAGATTGGGATTAAAAAAACATTTTGTAAAAAAAAAATGGAAAATCGGTTTTAAAATGGGGCCATTTTGACGTCAGGGGGTTTGGCCAAACCTAACCGGCTGATGGGCAGGAAATGAGAATTAGTAAAAATTCACAGAAGATTACAGTTGCTCAACCCTCTGCTTGTTCCAACCTTGGACCCCGTCACTAGAACACAGTTGAATTTTTGATTTAATAGAGAGTTCGGATTCCTCATTAATAATGCATTTATTGCCCAAGAAAAAAAATAAAAAGCATTTTTCCAAAGTGTCATGGTGGCCCCCCCGGAGGTTCCAAGAGAATTTTGGAAGCACCAAAAAAATTTTGGTCAATGCCCCAAACCCCTAGACCTTTACTTCAGAAAAATTGATTTTGGGTTTGTGAGACCCGTTCCCCATTTGAGAATTTGTACGGTTACTGCCAATCATCGATGAAAACGGTCTTCTTGAACCAGTTCACCAAATCGAACTGAATCGTTTGAAGCGTTCCCGCCCCCCCGTTTTCCCTACAATAAGCATTAAGATTCCAAAAATGGACTTAAGCTGTTAACTTTGTTAACATGCGGACACGCCCTCTGCAGTTCAAATAAAACCAATATCCCGGAGTAATTCATTTGACTCAAACAGTACCCTGACTGAACTGCTCGTAAAGAGGAGAACTGAAGATGAACACCCAGAGCCGAGACAGATAACGAACGAAACATTGAAATTCTCACTATTCATGAAACCTTTGATGTCACTCTGGGACTGACTTTGACGATGTTTGTATTACCTTCACTTCTGGACGTGGACCCGTATACCGTAACATACATTCTCAATTGGAGGACACGCAGGAAGCGCTCTGTGACTAAAACTAAAATCTCTTTATACTAGTGTTCCGAGCCAGACGGACCTTGAAGTCCTTTGGTTTTTTTAACTTGGTGATGATTTTTGTTCTCGCACACTGTAACAAAACAAAAAACCCATCCAAGTCTCACCCATCGCAACAAATTAGAATATGTGTGACAGGCCAAGTCAGTAATCTACTCAAAAACACCTTGCCAAAAGGCTGGTTGTTCTTCTGATGGCGCCGTCAAAATGGTCCTCCTCAGTTTGTTTCCCGGAGACCTACAGTACCAATCATGGGGACGACGCTGCTGCATCTGGACAGGTGGCCAAAGACAACGCTTACTTTGACAGCTCCTTGAGCACAAGGAGGGTAAGACACAAACATCATTGCACAAAGAAGCTGGCTGTCTCACAGAGTGCTGTATCCAAGCATGTTCAACAGAAAGTTGAGTGGGAAGGAAAAAAGTGTGGAAGAAAAAGATGCACAACCAACCGAGAGAAACCGCAGCCTTATGAGGGGATGTCAAGCAAAATCGATTCAAGAATTTGAGTGAAACGTCACAAGGAATGGACTGAGGCTGGGGGTCAAGGCATCAAGAGCCACCACACACAGACGTGTCAAGGAATTTGGCTACAGTTGTCAATATTCCTCTTGTTAAGCCACTCCCGAACCACAGACAACGTCAGAGGCATCTTACCTGGGCTAAGGAGAAGAAGTTTACTGGACTGTTTGCCCAGTGGTCCAAAGTCCTCTTTTCAGATGAGAGCAAGTTTGTATTTCATTTGGAAACCAAGGTCCTAGAGTCTGGAGGAATGGGTGGAGAAGCTCATAGCCAGGTTGCTTTGAAGTCCAGTGTTAAGTTTCCACAGTCTGTGATGATTTGAGGTGCAATGTCATCTGCTGGTGTTGGTCCATTGTGTTTTTGAAAAACAAAGTCACTGTACCTGTTTACCAAGACATTTTGGAGCACTTCATGCTTCCTTCTGCTGACCAGCTTTTTGAAGATGCTGATTTCATTTTCCAGCAGGATTTGGCACCTGCCCACACTGCCAAAAGCACCAAAAGTTGGTTAAATGACCCACATAAACAAGCAAAAATGCTTTACATATCTTTAAATAAAAAATTTAGAACATTAAACATTGACTGTCAGTCTTTATTCACCTGTTTCTCGTTGTTTCTCATTAAAATTCATTAAAGTAAATAGTGTAAATTACATCGCTAATGTCATAGAACAGTGTTACAATGTGCCTCAACTGCACAACTGGAATTTAAAACTGGTTAGTGTCTTCTGCTAGTATCAAAGCATTAAAAAACAATCTAAACTTGTTAATAACAGATTGGGGATTAAAATAATAGCAGATTTGTCTAATTTTAAATGAATTAAAAAAAACTGAGATTACAAATTTACTTAAGGCAGAATAAATGTTCAGTGATATCTTCAAAAGATTTTTGAATTTTGGTGCACATTTTTTTCTATATAATGTTGATATGGTAACTAATAAATACTGTACATTTTGTTATGTACATCCTCTACGCCATAGGCTATGCATCAGTTTTCATTTATACTTCTGAGTCGTTGTCCACATCAACATGCAGTACACATGCAAACCGCTGGTCTGCAGTGTCCACGGGCATGCTGCTGGTGTAACCTGCAGTACCACGACAAAAGCTGAAGAAGAAGCGGCTCGTCAGAGAAGCATTATAGCCATGACGGTGACAAATAAATATCAAATCATTAAATCATTATTTAAACCTACAAAAAGGAGACAAAAACGGAACAAGAGAAGATGGGATTCTTTCAATCCCCACAAGGACTTGTACCACAGCAGATCAACATTGTTGGTTGCGGACAACTAGTGATGTATAATGCTATGTAGTATAATAAATGATCAAATGATCTCAAAAAAAACTTAGCATATTTCATCCGACCAATAAAAGAAAAGTGTTTTTAATACAAAAAAAAAGTCAACCTTCAAATAATTATGTTCAGTTATGCAATCAATACTTGGTCGGGAATCCTTTTGCAGAAATGACTGCTTCTATGCGGCGTGGCATGGAGGCAATCAGCCTGTGGCGCTGCTGAGGTGTTATGGAGGCCCAGAATCCTTCGATAGGGGCCTTAAGCTCATCCAGAGTGTTGGGTCTTGCGTCTCTCAACTTTCTCTTCACAATATCCCACAGATTCTCAATGGGGTTCAGGTCAGGAGAGTTGGCAGGCCAATTGAGCACAGTAATACCATGGTCAGTAAACCGTTTACCAGTGGTTTTGGCACTGTGAGCAGGTGCCAGGTCGTGCTGAAAAACGAAATCTTCATCTCCATAAAGCTTTTCAGCAGATGGAAGCATGAAGTGCTCCAAAATCTCCTGATAGCTAGCTGCATTGACCCTGCCCTTGATAAAAACACAGTGGACCAACACCAGCAGCTGACATGGGACCCAGACCATCACTGGACTGTGGGTACTTGACACTGGACTTCAGGCATTTTGGCCATTTCCTTCTCCCCAGTCTTCCCTCCAGACTCTGGCACCTTGTTTTCCGAATGACATGCAAAATTGCTTTCATCCGAAAAAAAAAAAAGTACTTTGGACCACTGAGCAACAGTCCAGTGCTGCTTCTCTGTAGCCCAGGTCAGGCGCTTCTGCCGCTGTTTCTGGTTCAAAAGCACACGCCAGTGCACGGTGGCTCTGGATGTTTCTACTCCAGACTCAGTCCACTGCTTCCGCAGGTCCCCCAAGGTCTGGAATCGGTCCTTCTCCACAAATCTTCCTCAGGGTCCGGTCACCTCTTCTCGTTGGGCAGCGTTTTTTTGCCACACTTGTTCCTTCCCACAGACTTCCCACTGAGGTGCCTTGATACAGCTCTCTGGGAACAGCCTATTCGTTCAGAAATTTCTTTCTGTGTCTTACCCTCTCGCTTGAGGGTGTCAATGATGGGCCTTCTGGACAGCAGTCAGGTCGGCAGTCTTACCCATGATTGCGGTTTTGAGTAATGAACCAGGCTGGGAGTTTTTTAAAAGCCTCAGGAATCGTTTGCAGGTGTTTAGAGTTAATAAGTTGATTCAGATGATTAGGTTAATAGCTCAAAAAAAGAATTTTTTGAGATAGGAATTTTGGGTTTTCATGAGCTGTATGCCAAAATCATCAGTATTAAAACAATAAAAGACCTGAAATATTTCAGTTGGTGTGCAATGAATCTAAAATATATGAAAGTTTAATTTTTATCATTACATTATGGAAAATTTCACAATATGCTAATTTTTTGAGAAGGACCTGTAATCCTGTGGAACTGCCTATCTACCTTATTTTTACTGCGGTAAAGTTGGATTCATATTCACACATTCGGACTTCCATGTTCAATAGCTTTATTAATATGCATTTAAAAAGGATACTTAAAATTAATTTTCATTACCGACTATAATGAGCAGTACCTACAATACATTTTTCTGCAGAATTTGATGTTTTTAAAAGGCTGAAAAACACATGCCTATGGAATACTGTGACGTCATCACCATCAGAGGGACCGTCTACAAATTACATGATAGTTTTATGGCAAGTTGCTAAAGACTCTTTTGAGCTGAAAAGCGCTGGTTGCTTTTATTTAAAACATTGCAGAGCATGTTGATATATGATACATTTATTTATATATTTCATAAACAAGTGTAAAATAATTTGCTATGACTGTGTTAATTACTGTGGTTTCTTCAATGACACATGATTAAGTTCAATAGCTTTTAAAAGACTTGATAGACTGTTCCTGAACACATTGTAAAATCTTAACTTGACCCTAATAAACATACCACAACTCTTTATTGTGCAGTAATTTTCTTTATATGGTCAATTTCTTCTACTTCATGTGTTGTTTTGGTTACTTCAATGGTACACCATCCAGTTCAATAGCTTTTGAAAAGAGGGTCACACCGCTACTAAACAAGTTGCAAAATATTTATTTGACCCTAAAGAACATACAAGTCTTTAATGTACAATAACTTGCTCTATATGTTCAATCTCTATACAGAGTTCTGGCATGAAACTCTAGATGGCGCTGTCGGCAGTGCACTTCAGAACAGCTGAAATCAACATCTAAAGATAAGTGAATGCTTTGTTAATCCACATCGCTGTGTATATTTGTGTGGTCTGCCTAATTGAGTACAGAATGTGCAACCATAAACTAGTTTAAAACTAAGTGTCATGTTAGCAGTTTGCATCGTATGCTTCAGCAAAATATTAAGCATTTTAGCAGCAGCATTTAGCATCTGTGTTTACAGCTGGAGCAAAGGCAGTTTAGAGCATGTAATCGCTCTGAGGAACATGTAAACAAAATAAGCATACTTGTGTATGCATTTCAACTAGGGTTCACCATATACATCGGAGTAATCTCAATGTTCACGTTCGTTTTTCAAAGGTCAGTGTTTTCATCGTAATGAGTGTGTGGTTGATTTCAGCTGCACGGAGCGTCAGAAGCACGTGCTTATCGCAGTCATATCAATGACAGTGTTGCAGAAAGAAGGGATTTTATAGTTATCACTTGAGATCACTATCTATGGTTGATGTAATCCTGAATGAAATGCTTTATGGTTAGTGTAGTTCGGAGAAATGTGCTCGTTGTGACGTATGTGCTAGCTGTGCTAAGTAGTTTAGGAACCGGAAAAAAGAACTTATTTGCATTGATGATTGATGTTTCATTCTTGAAGAACTGTCCATTGTACTGAACCCATCATATTATTAAAGAGACTTTACATCAAACAGAACGGAACATGACATTAAACAGGATGTATATTGGGATAAATACATCAAGAGCTATTGGTAGAGACCCATTCTGACTTAATGTCAAGACCATGCATGACCATTTGTATCATATGACATTCGATATAAATTGGTGGTTGGCTTTTTAAATTATGTTAAAGTTTCATTGAACGTTAAGTATCAAAAGGGATTTTAACAAGACAAGGACTTTTAAATACGAACAATTAAACAATTTTCTGAGGAAATTGTTTCTAAAGACCTTCAGAAACTTTTCAACCCAAAATTATTTTTAAATGGAAGCTTGGGGATAACAATACACATTCATTCACACTTATATATATATATATATATATATATTTAACTCACCATTTTAAGCAGGCCATGATAATGTGGAAAATGTGTGAAACACACTAATGTGAGACAATTGCTCCTCTGTCCTCTTTACTGATAATAACTTGCTTTTTAACTTTATTGGGCTCATTTTTGGGGGAAAAAATAAAATAAAATCTGTACAAATGATGGCGTCATAATGGTCCTGACACTTTACACATTGGTTGATGTATTTTTTTTTCTTTTTTTCTTGCAATTGTCAAAGTACATCCAACTGCAAATACACAAAATAAAAAAAGATTCAAACTGAGCAATGTCGCAAAGTGTCCTTTTCGTGTTTAATAAGGGGGAAAAAATGTAAAAAGTGAAAAACAGTGTGTCTATTAAAGAAAAATATTACTCTTTACCTAAACATTGCATTGGGAATTTGCAGGGAAAATAAAAACTCATACATTAAAGAGTTGTAATATGTTCTTTCAATTTAGCTATTAACATTTTAACAATTTTAGCAATTTAACATTTTACAGTTTGTCCCAGAATAATTAGTCTGTTTAATCTAGACATACTGAACCGTGTAATGTGAGAATGAAGAAGCCAATGCAACAGATTGGGAGGAGTACTTGACCTAAAACAAAAAATAAAACAAAAAAAACTAGTATTTTATTAAATAAAAAAAAATTAATAAGTAACCATCTTGAAAAAAGTTTTGCCACTAATTTTTGAACTGTTCACCCGAAATAACCATTGTGTTTGCTGTCATGCTTTCTGAGTACTTGTCAGTAATCTGATGGATTCAGTACCACGGACAGTGATAGTTCTGCAGGAATGTAAACATCATTCCACGCACTTGAATTGTAATATTGTGAAAGTTTAATATTCAACTTAAAGTCATAGAACAGGAAAACTTAAAAGTTTAGCCTTTTTTTTTTTCATTCAACACCCGGAGAACACTATTAAGTCATTATCACACTTAAAACCAGAAAAGCAGAGGTGACTAAAACAGCAAGACATGAGCTGTAGTAGGGTCCAAGATGTTTCTACTTGCTTTGGAGCAGTCGGCCCATGCTAAGGGGAAATCTATAGCATTAGAAGATATAATGTGAGTAATGTTTGCTGGTAGTAGTTGGCTAAAATGAAGTTGTCTGTTTGCACACAATGGAAAAAATTAATAAATGTAGACGGTCCCTTCTTCCACACTACACTGAACATTCAGAGGACATGGTGTCAATAAAACAATACCTGCACATTTTTATCGATTGTGAATAATGTAGTAGGTTGACAATGTCGCTGAATATAATTAGCAGAACTCAACTTTATTGCACATGTAATTATAAAGTTACAGAACGCGGAAGTCCGAATATAAAGTCTGAGATCTCCGTTTGTTTGGCCGCTGTATAACGGGAATAACAAAACACTTAAACTGTAGACCTAGCTGCGCTACAAACCAGTGTTTATGATTAAGACAACACATTAAAATAATACGACATACACCAGCGTGAAAGAGCAAAACCAGCTGTTTTAGTTAAAAAGAGCAGAAAGACACATAACATTTACAAACGACCGCTCAATCTAACGAGAAAACTATATCTCCATAACCTCATTTACTGTCTTCACTGTACTATGTAAATATTAAACAAAATAATTAATCTAATCTCACTTTAAACTTTGATGTGATTCATAATGGATTCGACTAAGCAGAAATGTATATAATAAATACATTTTATGATAAACATCATTCATTAGTAAAAACCTCACAATAAACTCGACTTAAATAGCAAACACACCACACACACATATAATATAGTTATTAATATGACAGCATCATATCATGAGAAGGACATTCAGGACTCACCGATAAATAAGACAGAAGTCAGCTTCGGTTCAGAGTTCAGAAATGTGGTCTGACCACAGGACAAACTCTAACGACGAGTTTCGATTTAACGTGTGTAAACACTCAAATTACAAACACCTCCCGACTGTGATTGGTTCATCCTGGCGCTAGCCGGCTGTGATTGGTTCATCCTGGCGCTAGCCGGCTGTGATTGGTTCATTCTTCTGAAGTCGCCTTGAGTTTTGTGGAGTTGAAATGGGATAAAGTCCGAGTGTTCACCGGAAATAAATGACGGGATTACGGTCAAACACCGCGGATATAGAGCTGACTGACTGACTGAGTGTGTGTGTGTGTGTGTATATTATTATATATATATATATATATATATATATATATATATATATATATATATATATATATATATATATATATATATATATATATATATATACATATCTATACATATACATACATATATATACATATATATACATACATACGTATACATATATTATATATATATATATATACACACACACACACACACAGTCAGATGATAAGCATATCATTTAAAGGCATTTTTGGCAAAAAAAAAAAAAAAAAAAAAAAAATTTATATATATATATATATATATATATATATATATATATATATGAGTCAGTGTTTACAGTGTTGACCCTTGTTCTTCATAACCTCTGCAGTTCGCTCTGGGATGCTGGATATCAGCTTCTGGGCCTGAATGACTGAAGGGGATCATTCTTGTCTTATTAGTTCTCAGAGTTGATCAGTTTGTGTGCTTCTGCTTGTCCTCTCACCTTTAGAGGACTGACCACAGGTTCTGTATGGGATTGAGATCCGGGGAGATGTCTGGCCACGGATCCAAACTCTCAGTGTAATGATCTTTAAGTTACTTCTTTATCACTCTTGGTTTGTGACACTGTGCTCCATCATGCTGGAAAATGTGAAGTGATGATGGCTGCACGTGTTTCTTTAGAGGTAACCATTGCTATCAAGAGTATAATGATCGGAAACACTTCTTCCCCTTCTTTTACAGCACTCAGTCTGCTCTTATTTAATTAGTATGATAGTGATTTCACCTGACTAGTACTCATTCACACTTTATCATGTGCTGATATGATTAGTCAATTAATGTTAGCTGCTCATTTTGTGTCAGGATCAAAAAACAGTGTATTTGTGTGTGTGTGTGAAAAGTTCATTTTTTTGGGCAATGACGCTTTTAGCAATTATTTAAAATGCATCTGATCACTCTACACAATAATCTAGAAACAATGTGAATGAACACCTCAACAGCTTAAACAGCAAACTCTGCAAAACGCAAAATATGTCACTGCCAAAACTTTTGGCAACGACTGTATATGCTCCATACCATAGAGCCCCCTATGCTTGAAAAATACACATTCAACAGATCCAAAGCTTCCTGTTGGTCAGTTTGTTTCTTCAGTTGTTGCAGAAAACATTATATTACATGGTATATTCATGGTCAGTGCAGACATGTACTTGAACTTACTTTCTCTTCTATTTTAACTGTTCCTTGCTAATCCAGTCAGAGAAGTATAATAAAGATCATGTCCACTGTCTGACTCCAAGCACTGCTCGGTTTTCACAGGTGTCTGCCACTTCTTCTTCAACAACACTTCTCTTAGTTACTACAAAACGTAGGTTAAAAGGCATTTGTGGCACATTAAGAGAAATATGTATGTCTTCACTCTACTTGCTGAGTGAAGAAGCAACTAAAGTAGCAACAAAGCTGTGATTCTGTGTTTTGTTGTAGTCAGTTACATGTGTTTTGGTGGTGAGCACCTGTACATATAAGTCTGCTTATATAGCAGCTGTAAAAGCAGGGCACAGCTACTGCAAATGATCTCAGACGTATTGATGCATATAAATTTGATTGCAGTACACTGTCATTGTAAAAATCACTGCAACTAGCTTATATATTTAGTTAACTGAGATTCTTTGAAAAGAACGTTCTTCTGCAGAATAATAATAATACTAATAGTACAAACAAATCATTTTCACTCTAACATCCTTGAAGTAATTACATTCAGTTACATTCATAAAAATAAGAATGTGGAAACTAAAACCAAAAACCTTTTTTGTTACTGCCTTTATTATTTTGGAAGAAATATAAAAATACATGGAAAAAATACAAAACACTATGAAATGTATAATTAGTATTAAAAATATTAAATGAAATAAATAAATATATATATATATATATATATATATATATATATATATATATATATATATATACACATATACATACATATACATACACACACACACAAAAACAAGTAGATAGAAGAGAAAAGAAAGAAAGCTAGTGTTGTTGTTTTTTGTAAATGTAAAAAGAAGATAAATAGATGAAGTAGAATTAAAATAGAATAGTGAGTGCTAAAGTTAGAGGATGAAATAAAGATGGAAAAGATGTGTTTTTAGTCATTTCTTGAAGATGGCTAAGGACTCAGCTGCCGGGATTGAGTTGGGCAGGTCATTCCTCCAGGAGGGAACAGATAATGTGAAAATCAGTGAAAGTGACTTTGTGCTTCTTTGGGATGCACAATCAAGCGACGTTCACTTGCAGAACGTAAGCTTCTAGAGGGCACATAAGTCTGAAGTAATGAATTTAGGTAAAGGGGTGCAGAGCCAGTGGTGGTTTTGTATGCAAACATCAATGCCTTGAATTTTATGCGAGCAGCTATTGGTAGCCAGTGCACACCTGTGTGTGTGTCTGTGTGTGAGTGTACATGTGTTTCTGTGTGTGTGTGTGTGTGTGTGTGTGTGTGTGTGTGTTATAACCATCCTCCTCTTCTTAAAAGGCACAGCTTCTGATCATTTTTAAGGGAGGGGCCCACCAACCACATTTAATATAAGCACCTAAAATGCTGTTCACTCAAATGTCAACCAAGATAAGAAATAAAGTTTGTACCAACACAGATAGAAGAGCTATACCAGATTATTATTGAATATTAAGAATGGGTGAAAACAACAGACAAGGAAAAATAAAGCAAACTACATCAGCATACTCATTTAAAGAAGACTGGAAAGTGCTATCAACAAAACCCGTAAGCATAAAGACACAAATCACAGCAAACCAAAGTGAATTTTTGTATAAAAAAACCTTATACGACCATTGTCCATTTAGAATCTCAACTGTCCTTTGGAGAATGTCCGTTAAACCCAACGTAGAGGACGTAGAGGATGATGACGATGATGATGCTGACAAAGTCTTTTTCAATGACCAATAAACAATAATCCAACACGATCCCCATCCACCATGTGCTTCCCAACTGAGGCTTAGTCGTTGTGGAACGAATAATCCCAAAAGATCCACTATAGGTTTCTGTGAAGTCGTCTTACAGTGGAAATGCTCCTCACATCCCCATTGTACATATTAATAGTGATTCTACCAATACTAAAGAGTTCTTATGATTGAGCTTGAAACACATTTCTCAATCTGGACTCTACTGCATTGAATACTTGAGGAGAAAACCATGCTTCCACTTCACCAAACAGATCTCTCTTTCCTCTACTACCTCACTGGGATTTAAGCTAGAGGAGAAGAGCCACTTAGGGTCCCTAGAGGACAGGAGTAGTACTACAACCTACTAAAACCATAGTAACAGAACTATGGACTGTTACAGTGTGTGTGTGTGTGTGTAAGTGTTTGTAAGTGTGTGTGTGTGTGTGTGTGTGTGTATTAGATCTCACCCCTTTTATCTTTGTTCTGCATTTGTGGCTGATTTTATTTGCTAAATTCAATACCAATGTTCTCTGTGGAAGTCATAATTGTTGTGTGTGTGTGTGTGTGTGTGTGTGTGTGTGTGTGTGTGTTTATGTGTGTGTGTGTGTGTGTGTGTGTGTGTGTATGAGATAGAACGTTTATTCCACTTTGTGTTTATGCTCTAGGACCAGACCTTGATTTAAATGTAGAAACTTTCAGATTTATACTGGATTTTTTTTTTTTTTGACAAACAATTTTTTTTGTTTTCCCATTCCCATTCAAAAAGTGTCTTCTTTTTTTTTTTACACACCTTTAGAGCAACCGAATCAAACCCAGTTTTTTTTGTGTGTGTATAGATAGATAATTTACATTTACATTACATTTACATTTAGTCATTTAGCAGACGCTTTTATCCAAAGCGACTTACAAATGAGGACAATGGAAGCAATCAAAAACAATAAAAGAGCAATGATATATGAGTGCTATAACAAGTCTCAGTTAGCCTAAACACAGTATACGTAGCAAGGGCTTTTAAATAATATAATAAATAAAAAGAAAACAGATAGAATAGAAAAAGAATAGAGCAAGCTAGTGTTAGAGGTCTTTTTTATAATTGTGTAATAAATGAAAAGAAAAATAGATAGGATACAAAAAGATTAGAAAGGTAGTTAAATTATTTTTTTTTTTAATAGAATTAGAATAGTGAGTGAAAAAGTTAGAGGGTCAAATAAAGATGGAAGAGATGTGTTTTAAGCCGTTCTTGAAGATGGCTAAGGACTCTGCTGCTGGGACTGAGTTGGGCAGGTCATTCCACCAGGAAGGAACATTTAATTTAAAAGTCTGTGAAAGTGACTTTGTGCTTCTTTGGGATGGCACAATCAAGCGACGTTCACTTGCAGAACGTAAGCTTCTAGAGGGCACATAAGTCTGAAGTAATGAATTTAGGTAAAGGGGTGCAGAGCCAGTGGTGGTTTTGTATGCAAACATCAAAGCCTTGAATTTTATGCGAGCAGCTATTGGTAGCCAGTGCAAATTGATAAATAGAGGTGTGACGTGTATTCTTTTCGGCTCATTAAAAATTAATCTTGCTGCCGCGTTTTGGATTAACTGTAAAGGCTTGATAGAACTGGCTGGAAGACCTGCCAAGAGAGCTACACAACAAACAAACATTTAAAGAACAAGAGCTTGAACAAGGAGTTGTGCAGCATATTCAGAAAGAAAGGGCCTGATCTTCTTAATGCTGAATAAAGCAAATCTGCAGGAACAGACAGTTTTAGCAATGTGTTCTGAGAAAGTTAGCTGATCATCAGTCATAACTCCAAGGTTTCTGGCTGTTTTTGAAGGAGTTATGGTTGATGTGCCTAACTTGATGGTGAAATTGTGATGAAACGATGGGTTTACTGGAACCACAAGCAGTTCTGTCTTGGCAAGGTTGAGTTGAAGGTGATGGTCCTTCATCCAGCAAGAAATGTCTGTTAGACAAGCTGAGATGCGAGCAGCTACCGATGGATCATCAGGATGGAATGAGAGGTAGAGCTGAGTGTCATCACCATAGCAATGGTATGAAAAGCCATGTTTCTGAATGACAGAACCTAGTGATGCCATGTAGACAGAGAAGAGAAGTGGTCCAAGAACTGAGCCCTGAGGCAGCCCAGTAGTTAGATGTTGCGACTTGGACACCTCACCTCTCCAAGATACTTTGAAGGACCTACCTGATAGGTAAAACTCAAACCACTGGAGTGCGGTTCCTGAGATGCCCTTTGTCAGTAGGGTTGACAGGAGGATCTGGTGATTAACCGTGTCAAAAGCAGCAGATAGATCAATCAATTTAGGAAAAGTCACAAAATTTTATTCCACTGAAATGAATGGAACCATTTTTTTTAACTAAAGAAAAGTCGATTGGGGTCATATAGACCCCAAAGGATATAAGAGGGTTAAGACTGGTCCACACCCCACTAAAACAGCTCGTCTTTTGAATTCTATACTGTTTTGTGTGTGTGTTATGATAGATCACTAGTTAATATAACCCCACCCATACCATGTTTGGTCTCTTTGAATGTGTCTTCTGATGATCTAAATCATTATTATTATATCACTATTATATGCGGATACCTATGCAACATACTAGTGTGCTAAGAGAATCTTAAACAGTTTGCATATCAACATCCAATCCAGTTCCCTATGCAAATTACCATGCTCTCAGACAAATGGTCATAAAACTGCCCAGTGTTTCCAACCATCCGCTTGGAAATTCAGCCTTTCTCATTGGACAAGTCCATCCTGAGAGTAGTGAATCTTCTCAGACCTTAAAGGGCTCACGCACAGTTCCGCCCAGGTCTTGTGCTAAATCTTCTGATTGCTGTCTGTGTGGAGATCCTGAGCCGGTGCGGGCGTGCCCGGGGGGCTCCAACATATAGCCCTTCAGTCTGCAGTTCTGTTAGATTCTGAGAAGATGGGGATACTGAGCTAGTCTTCAAAGGACACCCTAAGTTTGTGCCAGGCCTCAGCCTTGACTTTGCATTCACCAAAGATCCTATAATCTCAACTGATGTCTATCTTATGTCTTTTTCACTTTTAAATGTATAACACCGTAATTAAGGCAGCAACATATGATAGATAGGACAGAACAAGAAAGACCATTAATAATCTTTCATAGCGCAGAAAAGTATTATTACTAAAGATTCCAATACAGAATGGCACAGAGCGCTTATGCACATCCTGTGCGCAGAATGATATGCTTGAAGTAACACAGATGCACAGTTTGCAGGCTGCGTAGTCCTCCGAGTCCGCATAGAAAAGTTAGTACAAAGGGAAGAGATATTGATACGTAGTGTATTAAATCTGTTTGTTAGTTTAATGAGCCTTTTCTTTGAACAGTTTTAAACCTCAGTTACTGTGCTCTCTTGAAGAGAGTTTCATGGTTTTGACGGTAGTAACCGAACACAACACACAGTTTGATTGCTGAATGGAGGATGACACACAGCCGCAGCGGAAAGAAGAGTTTATGTGAACTTGAATTTAATGACTTCAATATTAATCTGTACCTCACATGGAACTATGGAACAGCTTCAGAACACTTGAAATATAGTCCACGAAAACTTTTTGGTGCTTTATCATGTTTTTGTGCCTTTCGTGGCGCTCAACAATAATAATAACAATATTTGTATCTTCGTTTAAAGCCACTAGTGGCAATCGCCTCCACTGGTCATCGATGGCTTGGAGACGGTCTGCGTCTGTCTTGTCAATCAACTGGGGCACTTGTTGCATGAGGGGAAGCAGAGATGAATACTCTCCGCATGCCTTGTCATCAGTCGCGGAGGCAGGGGAGAGGCACACGATTTGGGTCAAGAGGGCATCATCACAAAACTTGGAATTGATCAATATGGATGCGAGCGGTGGCTACGATCAAATCTCACATCTGGTCTCAGCTCGTGTACGCAAGGTTTTGAGTTACCTGGGGTCCATTTTTCGTACCTCGCTTAATAATTCTGAGATGATTTGAAAGATTTCAGATCTAGTAATCATGATAACTGATCTCTGGCTAATTTGGTTCTTCAAACAAATTCGTGGGTTTGATTAAAATATCTGGATTAAGTTGTCTAAGATTAGTGCATGTTCTCGTGTTCCCCAAAAAAGGCAGATGTATTGATACTTGCAGACTGTCCTCCAACAAAAGCGACCCTATAGGTAGTTTGTGAAAGCACCTTATTACGACCTGTATTTAATTTTTATAATTTAGTGCCCTCTAGCGGGCGTAAAAATAAAGACTGTGTCATGTTGCATCTGCCGTCTTGAAATGATGTATGACCGTCATTACCAATCAAATTGCGTTTACATGGTCCCACCCAATCTCATGGCAATTGGCTAATTCATACGAATTCATACAAATGACCACACCTAACCCCGCCCCTAAACCTACCCTCACAGAAATCATGCAAAATCATGATTTACAGTGCATATACATTTTATGAGCATGTGTGTTCTCTGGGATCAAACCCATGATCACATGGTTGCATTTTGTCGTATAACGTGATGCTCTACTGAGCTATACAAACCCAAATTATGGCGCAGATAAAAGAGTACAAGCATTAATATGAAAGTGTCCTGTTGCCGATAGGGGTGCAATTGTAGTATACGCTCTGATGGGTCATATTTCAGGGATTTGGACAAACGAACTATGCAGGCGTATTGGTTGGAGGACATGTTGGATACTTGAGACCATGATCAGCAATGCAGCGATTGACAAATTTCCGGAAACAGCCAAGCAATTGGTAATAATAACAGATAAAAGCAATGTGAGCTGTTTTCATTTTATTTTATTTTTACATGATTTAAAGTATTTGTATAGGCTTTACATTTTTATTTCAATGTTGTAATAAGAAATTCATTTAAATTTTATCTTTGAAGTAGATTTGTCATGTGACAGCATTAAGTAGTGAAAAGATGGAGTTTGTTGATAGTATGTGCACTCTAATGTGAACATTAAAAATTGCAAAAATAAATTACTCCACTGCTCACAAAGAGAAGTATGAACACTGATGACAACTGAGCAAAAAGTTTGTGGTATAAATGTGCTTTTTACTTGAAGCATTTGTTGTCTTTTTCCTTTTTGTTGTCAGAGTGCACCAGAACGCTTCATTTACATGTTAAATTCTTTAAATTTTTCTTCAAGGTGGAGAAAGAGAAGAAAAGAAAATTTATATTAACATGCAAGATTTCTAATTCTTTTCTTTTGTTATTTGCAGAATTACACCACAGAGCTTCCAGTTTCTGTGTCCACACTAAGGGGCTCCATCTGACTGGATAGGTGAGGTTTGTTTGTATATAACTGTAGTTTTTTGAGAAGTATTTTTATTAACATGCAAGTTCTCTAATTCTTTTGTTATTTGCAGAATTATACATCAGAGCTTCCTGTTTCTGTATTTTGATAATACAATTACTGTAGGAAACAGACATTGAAGACCGTGTGACGGAAGGAATGGATGTGGACATTTTCATAATGCCTGATGGAGATGATATCTTTTTTCGACTACTATGTGGTGCTGGAGGAACAAATTGTCCTGAGTGATGTCAAAGACCTTCCTCATGCTGTAGCTTTACTAGTCGGGCTGATTTTTGCACTTAATATTGATTACCCCAAAAAACTATGTTACACATTTTAGGTCATTCAAAAGATTTTCATTTACCTTGGAGGTGATCAGTGGTTCTGTGAAGGTGCATGGGCTGTAAATAGACTCCTTCACAAAACTGTGCAGTGTTTTAACTGAAAAACATATGATGCGCTCCTTTTCATTTTTGAATTTCTGGTTATTGTTTTTTTAACCCTCTATGGCATGGTGTTGCCCTCAGGCAACAAACTACCTTTTTGGACCTCACACTGCCCCTTTAAATTTTTTTAATAAAAAAAAGTGTATAATATCACCTGACATGTCTGTTCAATCAAATGAGGGACTAAATTCGTTGTAGCCTTTTGTTTGGGGGTGGGCTAGTCCTTTCCGGAAGCAAAGTCGCATGGGACACAGTGCCACCAATTGGTAAGTCCAATTTCACTTTTTAACATGTTTAAAATTAAATAACTTTATATAAAAAAAATATATGTATGTGCATCAGTATGTAAAGAAGTATGTTTGATTGTTTAAAGACACATTTTGATTTTATTTATATACTAAAATTGTGTTTTTTTGTTTGTTGGCCTCAGGGCAACACTGTGCAGTTAGACCACTTTTTTTTCGGGCAATATGCTAAATTGGGGAGATGTGATCGGATGCAAAATTAGGACCACATGGTGCATTCAAGTCCTCCTGGGAAGCTCTGTGAATGCATCATATATGTGCAATTTATGTTATTATTATTATTATTATTATTATTATGTTGCCACAGAGATGATGGTGCCTATCATCTCATAATCTGGCTAAATGAGTAGTGTTTTCTGGCAAACTTTATCTCTCTTCTTTATTAACAGTACACATAATGTGTACAAATTACATTGAACAGTCAGCATTAAGATATGCATTTTTCATGATCAATGTTTTTACTATCTACTGATACTTACAGGAAATGGACACAAGACAATTTTACGGACGGAAGGAACATGATCGGGCAGTTAGGGTCATTCCTTCTGACAGTGAGCTTGAGGAGAGTGAAAATGAGGACAGTGAGGTTGAGGAGAGTCATGAAGACTGGATCCCTGAATCAGGTTTGAGAGACAGTTTGGAGGTCAGGGGTCAGTAAGGGGTCAGTCAGCAAAGTATCATGTGTGTGTGTTTGTTTGCATGCATGTCATTGTATGATGAAGGGTATATGACAAACATGCTTCCTGCTGTCTTTTTTAGGAGAATGCCTGTCTCTTGACAATGACACAGAGAAACCACACAAACACACATTCACACACACATACACACATAGTCATTCAGATGTTGGTTAATATATAAGTGTTACAATATGTTTATATGAAATGTCAGAAACATTTGGTGTTGTAATTAGTAGTAGTTTGTTTATTTGATTGTTCATTGTTTTTTTTTATTGGTTGGAACCATTTGTTATTGATGTTTGTCAAAATAAAACATGTTCTAATGAATATATTACGTTTTCCTTATTCCACATTTTATGATGGATATATTATCAGGGACCCCCAAGCTCCCAAAAAACTTTATAAAATACCAACCCACCCAAAAAAAAAAAAAAAATACCATATATGATTAAAAACAATGAATGTTCAATGCATTTTTTCTTGACATGGTACTTTATGCAGTACCAATGTATGCAACTGAATATAAAAAATATCTTGTTTGATTTTAGACACTTTTATACTGTTTATACAGTATTATTGGTAATGCAGTACATCAATGTATGCTTCATACAGTATCATTGTTCATGCAGTACATTACTCTGTATTTTATGCATTATTATTATTGTTTATACAATACATCAATGTATGCTTCATACAGTATCGTTGTTAATTAACTGAACTTGTCCAAAAGAAAAAACAAAAATCATATTATAAAGTCCTGTCAACTTTATTCTTCGTTAAGACAACTTCAAAATTTAAGTTAAGTTAACTTAAAATTTTAAGGCAGCATAAACACATTAGGACTTTGAATTCTGCACAGAGATTCCGGAAAGCACCATCTCCCTTTTCCTTCATGATATTCAGGATCCTCTCCACTGAAAGAAACATCTTGTGGCATTTGGACGAATATGCATACTACATTCCTCTTCCATCATCTCTGCAGCTATGTTGGATGGGCCACTCTTGTTCCACAAGTAGGGTTGCCACCTTCAATACAGAAAAATAAGGGACGCCTGGGGGGTCACCCCTCGGGGCCACGATGACCACAGGTCCGATGACGTGCCAGTGGTTGTAAATCACAACTTAAAACATGTTTTCATAAAAATATTAAGATTGATACATGGGCGTTATAAAAAGATATCTGCTATTGAAATCCGTGTGAACCGATGCACTCAGTCTCTCTATATCACAACTCAAGTCAAATCATCATAGCTGAATACACAGCTATGACGATAACAAACATAGGCCAACAAAGTTTGAAAGTGAGACCACAAAAAATAGGCATTTGGAGGAACTTGTGAGATGTGAACCATATTTTATTAACTTAAATTAACAGATCCATAACTTATTAACTTTAAATTAAACAAATGCTTTCATACTCAAAAAAGTCTATTGGAAAAAATCCATGGATCTCCCATGAACATCATGAATGTGATAACATCAGTGGCCCAGAAGTAGTAAATTTAGTAGTGTGCAGTATTGGAGCATGCCTACTTCCTTTTATAAGTGTACTTCTTGTCACTCTGTGCAGCACTGAGAAGCTGTTTGTCTTTCAAACAGATACAGTAAAACTCTGAACAGGACTGCTCAAAGTTGAGAGTGATCAAGAGCTCACTCCTTATGAGCTCCACAGAGCACCTGTTCCTGCTGTCACTTCATTTGTTGGACATTCTGGAAAAGATCCTTTCCACATAACCAGTGGATGCTGGGATACTTAAGATGTGGCTGATGATGGACAGCATGTTAGGCAGGTTAGCTACTTGAAAGAGAGCCACCCACCTGGCAGCCACGTCTTTGGACTTCCATTCATCATCTGCACCTTCTCTTATCTCTTATTAAAATAATGCTTATGTGTCTGACTGTACACCTTAACCATAATAAACAAATCTGTAACACTTTAAAATAAGGTTCATTAGTTAACTACATTAATTAACATTAACTAATAATGAACTGCACTTACACAGCAATTGTTCATCTTTGTACATTTTAATTTCCACATTTAATAATACTTTATGAAAATCTTGTTAATATTATACAATAAAAAATGAACTAACAACAAAAAACAATTAAAAGCTTTATTTCTATTAACTAACATTAACAAAGATTAAAAAATACTGTAACAAATGTATTACTTACTCATTGTTATTTCATTCTAGTCTGATAAGGTGTCATTCGGCTCAAAACGTCACCTATCATAAAAACATAAAAACAAATCATACCATAACATGATTCATTAACATTTTTAACATTATTTCTTAACAAATATGAAATCTGATGTAATCAATCAGAAAATTATTGAGGTGATTAAAAAAACTGTCATTAAACTATCTGCCTCAGGAGATGATTGAGGTATGAAGAACTGTGAGACGGTGCTTTGATTTCTGTGA
This sequence comes from Cyprinus carpio, assembly GCF_018340385.1. NCBI lineage: Eukaryota > Metazoa > Chordata > Actinopteri > Cypriniformes > Cyprinidae > Cyprinus > Cyprinus carpio. Next base: position 29,594,638 of record NC_056600.1, read on the forward strand.
CCTCTGGCATTGCGGCAATGTTGTTCTCCCGAGGCATGCTGTCGCACATCTGACAAGCCACCGTGCACAACAGAGAACACTCGTTGACAAATTGTGCAATTGGCTTGATACTCATTTCCGTTGACACTTTCCAGCCAAGTATTTGATTCCTCCCACTCTCATCAGTACTTTTGCATCCGCTTTTGTTTCAGCGCTGGACGCGGGGGGTATCTGGAGCAGCCTCCGCCATTCTTTCAAATCGACTCTCTGCCAAGAGACCCGCCCTCCTCTGACTCTGATTGGCCGTGAACCTGAAACAAACCAATCAATCCAACGATGACAGCGAGTATTACCCAATCAGGGGCAGAATAGGACGAGTCTTCACAGAATGCCGGTGGGATGATTTGCATGAGATGCTGCATTGAAGACAACTCCGAAAATACGGAACAAACCCCTACCCACAATGACCAAAAATTGGACAAGCAATATCATAATAAAATACGGGACGATTCTGTATTTTAAGGGACGGGTGGCAACCCTATCCACAAGGCCCAACATTTGGAGAAGTATGATCTTAATAACCTTTTGTATGTTTCATCCGATTGAGCAGTGTCAACATCCACGGTGGAAACCAGGGCCCATATTCACAAAATATATTAACTTACCACTAAGAGTTCTCCTAAATAGCATTAAAAGTTTTTAGCTAAGAGTTTTCTCTTAAAACCTATTCACAAAGCTGCTGAGACAAACTTTTACTAAGGAATAGGCAGAAGTCTTAAGCTAAGAGTAAGGGGGCGGGGTTGGCCTCGTTGCTATGAATGATGTCAGCATACTTGCACACAGTGGATGGCTAGTCATTAAATTTATGCATTTTATGCATTTAACAGACTATCCAAACCAAATCAAATTACACATCAAATCCAGGCTAACATTTTTTTTTTACCTATTGTGTTCCCTGGGAATCAAACCCACAGCCTTTTGCGCTGCTAATGCAATGGTCTACAACTGAGCCACAGGAACAATATGCATTAGGGCTGCCCTCAACTAAAGATTTTCTTTTGCAACTAATTTTAAGCATTAGTCTACTATTAGTCATACTTTTATTAATAAACCATACAAATCATAATAATGAGCCTTTAATTGCCTACACTAGTGCTTTCTATTTTCGGTTTAAGAAATGAAGTCTGTGACAGTGACTCATCTCCGCAGCACCTGTATGCATGTTTCATACGGATTACATAATCTGAGAATATTTGTTTTCTGCTTGAATTGGTTCATTTTTAAAGTTTCACTCTCTATAGATATATTTTTCATGTCTGTAATAAGGCAAGCATACACAGAGTTTCGAAGTGACGTGCTCAAGTTCACAGAGTCCAAGACGGCAGAAAGCGCATTGTTTGCTTTAATTATTTTACAAAAGCCCAACATTTCGTTGCTATTCTGAGTGCACACGAATAAACGTAGTCTTTACAGATACAAAAGATGCATTACTTGATGCATTACAGATACAAAAGATGCATTATTTTAAGAGCAAACGATCACAGCGGCGCCTCCACCTGTCCTGCAGTAGCCCAAGCGCTACTACTGTTCAGCTTCCACACTCCGCACAAACATGCGCACTTCTAGGCTAACATTTGATTGAGCTGCCATGTAAAGTTGCTACTACATACATATCTCAGATGATAAGCCATATTTGAGGTTGATGAATGTTAGGTATGGCAGATAGTAAGACATGCAAACATAAAAGAAAACCAAACTGGATGGGAGAACAGCTATATATTAAGGATATAATTTAACATTTGGAGTTGGGATAACCTCCAAACCAATTAGAAAAAATGTTTCTAAAATGTTTATATTCCAATGTAGACTGTTGGCAACAGTCATTTTAGGATAGTTCAGATTTGGGTTTAGTGACTTAGTAGTCCTCTTCACTACTCCTAATGTTTCACAGATTTAGGAGCTAATTATGAAATACTCTTAGAGCAAAAATTTAGGAGTCTTAATATTTAGGACTGACCTGCCCCCTATGCCCCTAAATCGGCAAGTTAGGAGCTACTTTTAGCCTTAAGATGTTTTGTGAATACGGGCCCAGGTTCAGAAGATGGCAAGAACAACGCTGAGATTCATCCTCATCTTCTGATGGGGTTGCTGTTGCACTTTCTGTATCGTTGCCATGTATGTTCTCACCTCCATAGACAGAAAAGGCTTTCAAAAAATGTGTGTATGTCATGTATCACAACTGCAACTACATCAAATGTGTGCGACCCCTTTAATTGTCGACAGGCAAGTGGTGCAGAGCATCAGTGTAGATTGTCTCGGTCAATCCACTGCGCTGTCATACTTGAACTCCAGCAGTCAGTGGTTGTACAGATGTATTCCAACCCTCTCATGGCTTCTGTTACACTTTTCTTCATTCCTCCTGCAGCTTCCTCTATCTTGGCACAGATTGTTGATCTTGATCGTACAGTAGAATCAGGCTGCAAGGTTGGAGACCATATGCAATGAAATCGCAGTACAGCTTTATCAACGGTAGCTTGAGAAATGATCTTGGTCTCTCCAATTTTGAGTTGTTTTGTTAGGGGCTCCATATTTTTGCTCACATTCTTCCGCTTCTGTGCGATCGAGGTCAGGTCTGGGTAGTTTTTCAACTTATTAGGATGTTTTCTCTGTATTAAAATGAAACGGAGGAGCAGTGTTATTTTTCAACTTAGTAAAATACATAAAAATTCAATGATAATACATCACAAACTCACAGCTAAATACACCTGATGCACAATTTATAATCTGTTAGCAGACTTCCCATATTCAACTTTCAAATGGATTAGATCATTAGATTTAATTTCAGTGACTACATTCATTCACATTGCACTACAATTTTTACAAAAATATAGTCATGTCGCAGTGGTTTTTGCCATATCAGTAACTGTATTAACATTTGGCATACAAAGTTATGTTAACAAACATTATGCTGAAAATACTGTTGTAAAGTCAGCCATGGTAATTTGGCTAAATTCACATTAAATTACCATTAAATAGGCTTTTACCTCAATGCGTTTCCTCAAATTTGATGATGAATTCTTAAAAGCACTTATTTTCTCCATTTGACAGTTTGACAAAATCCAAGATGGCGGCGCGTCCACACGCACCGGCTTCTCTCTCTCCCATCAGAACAGTGTTTTCATGTTTTTTTTGTCTTGTGAGTTGCAGTGTTTTTGTACGTCTTCATTGCGTCTACCTGTCTTTAAGCGCGCATACAGTCATGTGTTTGTGCTGAATGTTGGCAGAACCACATTTTTAGAGTTAAACTCCGCGCACGCGCAAGAGCTGCGGGCCCTCGGTCTGCTCCAGAGGCCTACATCATCACCAACCCCCACCACTGCATCTCGCCCACAGCGGAGGCGCCACAAGCGGCGTGAGAGGAAGCAGAAGAGGGGTAAGCGCGGGCTAGGCTAATGGCTAACCCACACAAACCAGCTATCCCCACCATTGTACTGGCTAACATATGCTCATTGGACAATATACTGGACTACATCCGACTACTAAGCTCAACCCAGAGGACTGTAAGAGACTGTTGTGTTTTTGTGTTCATGGAAACATGGCTTAGCAACAGTGTTCCAGACTGCGCTATTCAGCTCGATCAGCTGACATGCCCTCGAGCGGACAGCATCGCGGCACCACGCGTCATTGATGTAAACACAAAGCCCGCCACCGTGGGTTTTACCTCCCGTGACGTGACACCTGACGTGTGGTGCCGCAATGCTGTTGTGATCTGCAAACACTGCTCACCCCTGGTGGAGTTTATGATTATTAAGTGCCGGCCGTTCTATCTACTGAGGGAATATACAACAATACTGCTCGTTGCTGTATACTTTCCTCTGAACTCCAACATCAACAACAGGAGTGAGGCACTGAATGATCTGTACCAGCACATCAGTGAGGAGCAGACAGCCTACCCTGATGCTTTTCTCATCATAGCTGGGGATTTCAACCATGCAGACCTAAAGAGTGTGTTCCCAAAAATACACATTAACATTAACTTTCCAACACGAGGTAATAACATTTAGGAGCTTACAAAGACATTTTCAACATCTCGCTTAGTCAGGCTGTTGTTCCCACATGCTTCAAAGCTACCACCATCATTCCAGTCCCGAAGAAGCCGTCTCCATCCTGCTTCAATGACTACCATCTTGTTGCACTCACTTCTATTCTCATGAGGTGCTTTGAATGGCTAGTCATACACCATATCAAGTCTGCCCTCCCTCCCTCCCTCCCTGGACCCTTTCCAGTTTGCATATCGGTACAACCGCTCGACCAATAACGCCATCGCAACTGCCCTCCACTCAGCACTCACACATATAGACAAAAAGGACTCATACGTCAGGATGCTGTTCATAGACATCAGTTCAGCATTCAACACAATCATAACTCAACAGCTCATTCACAAAATGGTCCAGCTGGGGCTCAACACTGTGCAACTGGCTGTTGGACTTTATGACTGGAAGACCTCAGGCAGTACGGGTCGGCAGCAACACATCCAGCACCATCACACTGAACACTGGGGCCCCCCAAGGATGTGTGCCGAGCCCCCTCCTCTTCACTCTGCTGACACACGACTGCACACCGTCACACAACTCCAACCTCTTTATTAAGTTTGCGGATGACACGACTGTGGTGGGTCTCATTAGCAACAGAAATGAGACAAACTACAGGAGCGAGGTGAGCCGCCTGGCCGGGTGGTGCAGTGACAACAATCTCTCTCTGAACGTGGAGAAGACGAAGGATATTGTTGTTGACTTCAGGAGAGTGCACACTCAGCATGCTCCTCTGAGCATCAACGGTGAAACTGTGGAGAGAGTGAGCAGCACCAAGTTCCTGGGTGTGCACATCACAGAGGACCTTCTCCTGGACTGACAACACCGCAGCACTGGCCAAGAAAGCACAGTAGCATCTCTACTTCCTCCGCAAACTGAGAAGAGCTAGAGCCCTGGCCCCCATCATGTACACCTTCTACAGAGGCACCATCAAGAGCATTCTGACCAGCTGCATCACTGTGTGGTATGGCGCCTGCAACGCGTCCTGCCAGAAGACTCTTCAACGCATAGTGAGAAAGCAGCTGAGAAGATCACTGGTGTCTCTCTCCCCTCCCTCCAGGACATTTATGGAACCCGTCTCTGCATTGCAGGTGATCCCACACACCCATCACACAGCTTCTTCAGTCTGCTGCCATCAGGGAGGAGACTGCGGAGTCTCCAGGCCAGGACCAGCAGACTGAAAGACAGCTTCATTAATCGGGCTGTCAGGAAGCTGAATTCACTCCCGAACTTGCCATCCCCCACCCGACCCAAATCCCCCCCACCCACCCCCTCTGCCCCAGGCACCACTGAACTATGAACTATTAGGAGAATACGAGCCAATATGTGAATGTCACTGAGTATGAGGATATAACTGCTGCATCAGTGCACATACATGTGTCCACACACAGGAAGATTAACAGACAGAAATAGAACAAGACACCCCCACAAAGCAGATCTATCACCAAGACATATGTATTGCTACTAATCTGAAGGGTTATGTGAACCGTATTATTATCTATTTGAGCCTTGGCTACCACACCGACTAGCTTAATGCTAGTGGCTTTTGACTGTGAGCCATGGCTAGCACGCCAATCAGCTTGACGCTGGTGGCCTATGATTATGAAGTGCGTGCAAACTGCTACAACAAGCATTAGCCAAATATTTGCATGTTGAGCAGCAAGCTCATTGGCTGCCCATACAGGAAAGAACCAATCAGCTGTGACATGTGATGATGATGTCATTATAGCATACTGAGTTAGATCAATCAGACTGTGTCATTTAGAGTTTCATGCCAGAACTTTGTATTTAACACAACGTACCACTTTGGAAAAGTTACATCTCGAATAAATATACATTAACCAACAAACATCAGCCTTTTTCGTTAAATGGCGAGTTATAAACCAACGTAAAATGTTTTGTTCATACATATATGTCACGTGTATGTTGTTTCTTTTCTCCCTCCCTTGTCCTAGTTTTCCATTTGGTGCTTGATTAGTTAATTAGTTTCCACCTGTGTTAATTTATTATCTTATTAGTCGATCGTTTGGTTCAGTTTAAATAGCCCTTCCTTTCCTAAGTTTCTTTGTCGTGTCTCCGTTGTTTAAAGAGGTTGTGTTCTACATTTCTCCCCAGTGGATTCATTAAAAGACTCTGTGTGTTGTATATCTGCCTCCTACGTATTCCTTCGAACTCCTTCTCCTAGCAACCCCTGACAGTACAAATGTACAAGTACTTGCTGCCGTGACTTCACTTCTGAAATTTTCCGGTTAAAATAAAACCCTGCATGGTCCTGCTCTTCATTGACAAACTTTTGGTCTAAAATGTTTGACTGGTACTCCAAAGCATATCAGAGGCCCCTTCAGCCCGAGCCTGGACTTGCTATTTTTGGCTGCTCACAAATAACAAGGGCAATTCCAACTATAATGCGGCAACCATTGGAACTGGGACTGATAGTTGCCAAGAGACTGATATTGAAGGAATGGAAGTCTCCCTCTCTTCCCTCCTTTCAGGCATGAATAATCAATATGCTATCCATAATACAAATGGAAAAACTTTGCATTAGTCAAATGGACACATTTTCCCGTTCTTGGAATCCATTCCTAACTCATTTTGAAAAAACTAAAATATAGTAAACTAATTGTGTTCCTGTATCAACAACCTTTCCTCCCACCGCTGTACTAAATGTGACTGTAACAACTGGCAATAACAGCATCTGGGCCCTGTTTGTTTGTTGTTTAATTTGAAAATGTAAGTAAATAAAATATTTAAACTTGCTCTTCACTCATTTCTAAACAAAAATATTCTAACTGGACATTCTCTCCTAGTTTTCGTGAAGCAAGTTCATATGAAAACAATTGTACCTGTTCTTTCATTTTTGGAAGAGAAAATGGTGGGACTGTTAAACATAGGTACAATGAATAACACATGGAGAGGTGGCATTGATTCACGCTAGTTTGGGTTAATGTGAAAAGAACTCTTTAACAGTGATTTAACACAGTCACCAAGATGTAGATACAGTCATGGACAAAAGTTTTGGCAGTAACAAATTTTGTGTTTTGCAAAGTTTGTTGCTTCAGTATTTGTAGATTATTTTTCCAAGTTTCTATGGTATACTGAAAAACAATGAGAAGCACATCAAGTCTTAAAGGCTCTTATGGGCAAAAAAATATAACGAGTCAATATTTACATTTTTGACCCTTGTTCTTCGTAACCTCTGCAATTTGCTCTGGCATGCTGGACGTTAGCTTCTAATAACACCAGCAGTGCTATTTTATTAACCTTTAATGTTAAAATAAAACTAACACTGTGTATTTGATAGTACGTGAAAATTTAACACTAATGATTTTGCTCTGTACTGATCAAATTATTTCATGTTAGTTATGGCACACTACTCTCCAGTTATTGCATGATTCTTAACCCTAAAATGGTTTCTGTATCCTGGGGAATACAAATATTTGAGAGACTGTGGGGAGCAGAGATGGGCACTCGAGTTAGTGACTCAGACTTGAGTTGCATTTATATAGACTTCAGACTTGACTCAGACTCGACCTGAAATGACTCCAGACTTGACTCGACTCGAGGAAAAGGACTTGTGAATATTTTAAAAGCAACTTGAGTCTTTTGCATCCTTAAATACAACTGTAACTGATAATCAAAAGGCGGTGTGCATCCGCACCCTGGCATCCATCTGGACCGTGAGCCGGAACATAGCAACATTTTATCTGAATAGCACATAAAAACAGCGGAGCGGATCACATAACAAGCGCTCAGCGTCGGTCATGGTAAATATCTTTCAGAGCTATCTCCTCTAGTATTTTAAACAAAAGCCAAACGCACTTTATTCAAGCCCTTACAGCTTTCTCTCTCTCTGGACGCGTGCACCGGCGCCAAGTTTAGAGCTTCGGATGACACGGTTATTTTAACAACAACAGAAACAACAAAACACAGCAGAAAAAGAATTGCTGCAAATATAGTTAATTTTTATACCATCTATTTATCTATCTATATGACAATATGTTTCTCATCTACATTTAGCATTATTAATCTGTAGGCTAAGAACATTTCAAAAGAATCATGCAATTATATTTAGATGCAATGTTGTTAGATGACTTGGATAGAACTTAAACTTTGAAATTGCTAGTTATTTTTCTTTTCTGCTCAAGATGAGAACATTTTGATTATTGTAGCTACATTGTTTTTAGATAATGCTTTTCAGTAGGCTAAAATATTTAAATTAGGGCTGTCAAATGATTAATCACGATTAATCACATCCAAAATAAAAGTTTTGTTTACATAATATATGTATGTGTACAGGGTATATTTATTATGTATATATAAATACACACACATAAATTATGTATTTAGAAAATATTTACATGTATATACATTTATATATTTATATTCTTATATTTTATATTATATATAAATATATTTAATATATAAACATAACATATTCTTCTTAAATATATACATGCATGTGTGTGTATTTATATATACATAATAAATATACACAGTATACACACATATATTATGTAAACAAAACTTTTATTTTGGATGTGATTAATCGTGATTAATCATTTGACAGCCCTAATTTAAATAGTATAGATGTCAGGAGGAAAACCCTGAACAGAAACAGTATTTTTTTCTGTTACATAGCCTCGCATGTATCTAAATGTAAAAAGGGTTTTTGTTTATTGTACCTCTGCTTGGAAGAAAATACAAAGGCAGCGCCTTGGAACTTTAACTGAATACCCTTGACTTATATAATACAGAAATACTTTATTTGTATGGTTCTGTAATATCTGCGTCACATATTTCCTTGTGTGTCATGGTAGATCAGACTCTTATTATAGAATTTCATTACAGAAAAACTGTTTTGAACATGGTAATGGATTAACATAGCCTATAAATAACAGGCCGGATGTACAATAGGGATGGCTCGATACCATAATTTTGGCTTCGGTACGATACCAGAAAGTAATACCTCAGTATCAATACTAAAGCGATACCATAGGTGGAAAAAAAAGTGAATGATCATCATATATAGTACTTTTTAATCTTGGTTAATATTAGGTATGTGTTCAATGCATAAAGTAATGTTAACATACTAAACATGTATTAGTAGCCTACATTTATCATTTATAAATAATTACTGACCTACATTAATTAGTGTTGTAATACTGTTAATGAATTATAACAAATTATTTTCTAAAGTGTTATTCTAAATCAAAATCACATTATTATTTCTCTCTCCCACTCCCTCAGATTTCAGACTCTGATAGTCAAAGAAAAAGCTTTATATATAAATCTCTCTCTCTCTCTCTCGCTGCTTCATGTTAGCGGTCGGCAATATGGCAGAAACTTTCCCTTTATATTATTGATATTAATATTAATATAGCAAAACTGTTAATTTGAATCAACTGGTTTCATTCAAATCAAATTAAAATTTGATTGTTTGAAATGCAAGTGCAAATATTATGTGGGCAAAATGTCACTGGTTCTTGCATGTTTGAGCTTTCGTGTTTACACATCTTATGTATGTGCACTGAGAAGTTGGGAATAAAAGTTAAAATTAAGTCTGAATTTATGAATGAAGCACTAACCTGTTGATCTCTTAATTCTCTGAAAAGATCAATATAAAAACTTCACAAATGCTTAGCAAGATTTGATGTGTTGCCTCCTGTGGTCAGTTATCATCTGTTGTGTATGCAAAGTAATCCCATGTTTCACTTCTACTGTTCTTTATTTATTAGTTTCGGGCGCGCTAATAGAGTTTTTATCTGTTTGATCCATGGCACTGTTCTTCAGGTTTACTGGTTTCGCATCAATTTGGGAAGCAGCAGCGAATGAAATACCAAATTGAGCAAAATTATGAAATCGTACCGTTTGAAATATAATAGATACTGGTATTTTCCAGTACCGGTATACTGCGCATCCCTAAAGTACAATAAACTTAAATTTTAACACCACTTTTTTTTTTTTTACCAAAGCAGATAATAGAATATATATTATGTCTATAGCCTATAAAACAGCTTCGTAAATAGGAAGATTTCAATACATGAGGATTCTGAATGGGATTTTTTTTAGCAAGCCATTAAATGACTTGAGACTCGACTTGGCCTAATGACCAAAGACTCGAGACTTGACTCAGACTCCAGTGATAAAGACTTCAGGCTTAACTAAAATTTATAAGCTACATGGCCACCTGTAGTGGAAAATCTACTCACCCTCCATTAAGAAAAAGTTCTAGTCTAGATCTAGTTCGCATATTCCCATATTTTAAATTTTTTGGTGACATCTAAATTGGTTATCTCCTAAAATGAATCTTCACGTGTTCATTAAGGGTTACTTTACGTCTGAAACTCTTTCCACACTGATCACATGTGAATGGCTTCTCTCCAGTGTGAATGTCCATGTGAGTCTTAAGAGATGCGTTTCGTGAGAAGCTCTTTCCACACAGTTTGCAGGTGTGAGGGTTTTCTCCAGTGTGAGTTCTCACGTGGGAATCAAGAGACGGTTTATATCTGAAACTCTTTCCACACTGAGAGCATGCGTAAGGCTCTTCTCCAGTGTGAACTCTCATATGAATCTTGAAGCTTACTTTATGAGCAAAACTTCTTCCACACTGCTGACATAAAAAACAGTCCTCTCTTGAGTGAATCCTCATGTGGGAATTAAGCATGTCTTTATGTGTGAAACTCTTTCCACACTGATCACATGTGAATGGCTTCTCTCCGGTGTGGATACCCATGTGTTTTTTAAGATTCCCTTTCTGAGTGAAACTGTTTCCACACTGTTGGCAGGTGAAACGCTTCTCTCCTGTGTGAATTCTCATGTGGCTTTTAAGGTTGCCTTTTTGACTGAAACTCTTTCCACATCGTTGACAGGTGTAAGGTTTCTCTCCCGTGTGAGTTCTCATGTGGATTTTAAGGTTTTGTTTGTGACTGAAACTCTTTCCACACTGATGGCAGGTGCAAAACCTGTAAGATTTCCTGTAAGGTTTCTTTTCAGTCTTTGTGGATTTTTTCCCAGTTATGAAATCATGGTATTCTTCTTCCATTTCATTCAGTTCTTGACTTTCTCCTTTCAGTGGCATCAGGTCTACAGTGAAAAGCATTAAAACAAATTTATGTTAACCCCATGTTGTAAAACTGACTAACACTGTTTTCCATTACAATGGTACTATACTGTGAGAAAAAAAAACATTATGGGAAATATTTGCCATTTCCTATGTGCTGCAGTATACTGTGAATAGTGTTGCATTTTAGTGTTTATTTAGAATCAATGGAAAAGAGCATGAATACAAAACACTACTGTAAACAACAAAATCCTCAATGTTAAATGAACATTCTTCAATGAAAAAGTGTTGCAGTTATTATAGAGAACGTTCCGGTTATGTATGTAACTCTCATTCCCTTAAGGAGGGAATGGAGACTTTGCATTGACACTGGCATATTGGGGTCTTACTTGGGAGCCCAATCACCTCTGTGTAGTACAAGAAACCGCCAATGAATATTGGCGAGTTGAATTTGCATATCAAGCCACGCTCCGTGCATACAAGTATATAAGATGGCAGGAATGCATCCATTCATTCAGGTTTATGCTGAGGAGCCGGAAGCTTGTTTCTGTCATTCTGTAAGTAGTTCCAGGTTGTGGCAAGAGGGACGTAATGTCTCCATTCCCTCTTTTAGGGAACAAGGGTTATATATGTTGGAGTTCCAAAGGAAATGCCACAACCACTGAAATGTTACGAGATTGCAAGATGCAGGTGCCGGTAAGCAGAAGTGTGCCTAGACAGATGCAATCAAAAACCATAACCTTCCCAATGCCCCAGGTAAGCCAGATAATCATTTGCACCTACTTTCAGACAGAGCAAGATGGCGCCAGTGTGTTTGGTTGGCCATCTGCTCTTTGGTCTGTTTGTTTTTTTATTTCTCTCAACTCAAAATATTTTTACTTTTTTTTTTGTTTATGACTGTCAAACGCTTTTGAATATAAGGGACTCTGTTAAGTTTTCATCAGATGCTGATTTGAAACATTTTCACTCAAATTTCCCCCCTCCTCTTTTGATGACAGTCCCGGCCTGTGAAAGCTGGCTGCCGTGGAACTTTCCTGGAAGAAAATCCAGGGGTGGGGCATTGCAGCTAAACTCAAATTAAGTTTAGTGCATCAACTGAAATCACACTATAGTTTGGATTGCCTTCAGCTCAGGCCTGGATGTGATCGCTTTGTTGTGCGGCGCTCTCTTGAGGTGCCTTATTAATGGATTTTATCTGTGCCCCAGGACGACAAGTTTTTAATACCTCCTCGCTGTTGGACTCCACGTCTTAAGGCTGGTTCACACGGCAGGATAATTAGGCCGATTTTAGCCCCGATTCACCCCTTCCGACAATCTTAGGATGCTCCGATTATCGTAAAATAATCTGATCAAATATTCCTGCCGTGTCTGGTGTGTTAAGACTGCTCTCCTCTGCTCGGAAGGACATCGGGACCGCTCCGATCTCAAATCGGGGATATCCAACATGTTGGATTTATTTGGCCCGATTTCTTCTCGTGTGTGGTGTCCCCCGAGGACAAACGATCACGCAGCCTGTGGACTGTGGCGTGTAGCCAATCAGAAAGCGAGGTGACGAGGCGGTGAGGAAGTACCGGGAAACAAAATCAAAACAGCCGGCGGCATGGCGCACCAGAAAGTCCGGTGGACGTCGGAGATGGAGGACCAACTCGTCGACATGTGGCAACACCGTGAATGTTTGTACAACATTTCGTGTAAAGAATATCATAACCAAAATGACAAGGAGAGGAACTGGGCAGAAATAGCTGCTGCACTTGAAATACCAGGTAATGTTTATCTACAGTAACGTTACCCATCGCTAGCATGACCATAACATTCCTTCATATAAATGTCTCGTGTTTGTTCATGTCAGTTGAAGAAGTGAAGACGCGGGCCACAACTCTAAGGGATTTTGCGAGATTTCCCGTCTGACATAGGAATGCTCGGGAGTCAAATCGGTTCATGTGTGATGTGTTGATTTTGCCGTGTGGCTGCACACCACACACTGTACGACCAAAACTGTTAGATCCGTGATTTTTTTTATCGCCGTGTGTGGGGTCTCTCATGTTTGGAAAATCGGCCGACAATTTTAAAATCGTCCCGTGTGAACCAGGCCTTAGTCGCAGAGGTGTGAATCTTTCAGTCGCTGTGCCATGCAGCATAGCCAGACTGCGATCCAGTGTTTCAAGAAGGTTCTGGTAAACGCTAGATCTCTTGTAAATAAGATATTTATTTTGCAAGACTTCATCACCTCAAACAAACTGGATTTTTTATTAGTGACTGAGACTTGGTTGAGTATGGGGGATACAAGCCCATATCATCATCCGGACCGAGAAGTCTTCAGTCAGGGAATTAAAAAGCTGGCAAAGGAGGATTCTTGGGAGGCGATCAGGTCTAACTGAGCTTCCCAAATAAATGTGACGTGAGTGTATAACCACGCAGTATGGTCCATCCAAATGAGCACATGCTTGCCCTGAAGCAGCAGTCAGAACTCGAGCAAAGTTAGCAACACCATCGTGAACTCGAGGCAATTTATATGCCACTGCAGATGAGGTCCTGTCCAGGAGCCAGGGGCAGCGTGCCTCTTGACCAATCTGAAGGCATTTGTTGTGACAACAATCTGCTTTGACACAAGCCCTAAGGGCCCTCCTTTGCTCCTAGAAAAGCAAAGTCTGGCCAAGGGCTAAATAAGTGGTGACAATCAGCAAAATGATCACCTGATGTGTGCCAAGCTAAGCAAGTTTATTTGCTTCAAGAACAGCAACATTATAACTCTGTGATGAGAACGGTCATGTAGCTTTTAAGTTGTGAAACAATTTAATTGACAAAATCATCAGAGCAACTTTGACAACACATTGAGTGTGTGTCTGCACTGTATGTGTGGTGTGTGTGTGTGTGTGTGTGTATGAGTGAGCAAGAGAGTATGTGATTTAAAAAAATACTTTTTAATTATGACACTCAGACATTCTTCAGAAATGTTTCGTTCAGCTTTCAGAACCAACCTATTTGTTCATCAGTTTCTTCTTGTTTGACTATGACTTCTTCAATCCTCATGTCTTCACTCTCCTCTTTAATAAACGCCATCTTTATAACAGTGTCACGTGGATCACAGTTGCTTCACCAGGAGTTTTTCTGTCTATGTGGACACTTTGTCCTGTTTAAGATGAGAATAATTAACAGAACATAATAATTAACAGAATTAGTTCAACAAGGGAGTCAGTCAGAGTGAGAATTAATGACCTTAAATTATCTGATTAGTCAAAAAACACTGAAAACTAGCGCTACAAATGGAAAATTTGCCAAACTTTTAATTATATATATGATCAGGGACAGATGGTTGTATCTTACTATGGACAATCATAATATGAGATTATATACACAGAAAAAAAGCACAGTGACCAGGAAAAAATACCTTAATTCATCATGATGCTTTTATAAGCTTGAGGGATGAAACAAGAGTTAAATTCAACAAGAAAAAGAAGAAAACAAAGGAGATTTCAGCCACTTTTGCTTGTGGATGAAATATTTTGCACATAAAATGAAGAAATTAGCAACATATTCAAGAGATAATGATTTTGGGTTTTCGTTAAAATAAAAATTCCTTTAAGGATAAAACTGTGGGACACATTAGTGGGGTTAAAAATTTAAGAACTTAAAGAGCAGGTAATATGTTTTTTCAAAGTGTCCTAATATTGTGTTGGAGTCCGCTACAACAGATTTAAATGGATCTAAGGTTCCGAAAACATTGTAATTTTCCTAAAATATACATTTATACATAAAGTCATTTGTCCATGATTTCGATTAGTTCGAAGCAGTTCTGAGCATAAGGTTGGTAAACCCCTCTGCCTTCTATAAGCCAACTCTGCTCTGATTGGTCAGCTGGCCAAGTCTGTTTTGATTGGTCTTTCCGTATCTATTCCGTGTCGGAAATGAAACGCCCATTTCGATAATTAATTTTTGGGTTAAAAGATGTAAAAAATAAAAAATAAAAATTGATATTACCTTATCAATTCGAGCCCGAGTCCGCAGATGATACAGATGCAGTCGCTCAAACTGAAACTCCATCGCAAACACAACTTGATCAGGACGTTTCTCAGTGGTAAGTTTAAACTTTATATGTGGTAATTTAACTTTACGTAATGTGACAGCAGTTTATTGCATTAATTATTATTATTTACTTATTTGTGTTAGAATGCCCAGTGAGGCTGAAAACCTGTGCTGTCATAAAGTACGACAGGTAGTACAATAACTTGCTGTATTTTTTGGGCTATTGATGACTATTATTAGTATTTAGAATGCCACATTTTATGAAGTATTATGTAAAACAATTTTTTTCATACATTTGTGTAACCTTAGATACATAGTATGTAGTAATGTTACCATTTAATAAAAGTATTTTTCCTTATTAGGTCATAGAAGAATGAAACCGATTCCAGTGCCTCCAGTATGCATGATACACCATCCAGGTTTTGAAGCAAGCTGTCTTAATCCATATACCCTACAGAACATCCATAACACATACAGGTGTTGGTCATATAATTAGAATATCATCATAAAGTTGATTTATTTCACTAATTCCATTCAAAAAGTGAAACTTGTATATTATATTCATTCATTACACAGAAACTGATATATTTAAAATGTTTATTTCTTTTAATTTTGATGTTTATAACTGACAACTAAGGAAAATCCCAAATTCAGTATCTCAGAAAATTAGAATATTGTGAAAAGGTTCAATATTGAAGACACCTGGTGCCACACTCTAATCAGCTAATTGACTCAAAACACCTGCAAAGGCCTTTAAATGGTCTCTCAGTCTAGTTCTGTAGGCTACACAATCATGGGGAAGACTGCTGACTTGACAGTTGTCCAAAAGACGACCATTGACACCTTGCACAAGGAGGGCAAGACACAAAAGGTCATTGCAAAAGAGGCTGGCTGTTCACAGAGCTCTGTGTCCAAGCACATTAATAGAGAGGCGAAGGGAAGGAAAAGATTAAAAAGAAAAAGTGTACAAGCAATAGGGATAACCGCACCCTGGAGAAGATTGTGAAACAAAACCCATTCAAAAATGTGGGGGAGATTCACAAAGAGTGGACTGCAGCTGGAGTCAGTGCTTCAATAACCACTACACAAAGACGTATGCAAGACATGAGTTTCAGCTGTCGCATTCCTTGTGTCAAGCCACTCTTGAACAACAGACAGTGTCAGAAGCATCTCGCCTGGGCTAAAGACAAAAAGGACTGGACTGCTGCTGACTGGTCCAAAGTTATGTTCTCTGGATGAAAGTAAATTTTGCATTTCCTTTGGAAATCAGGGTCCCAGAGTCTGGAGGAAGAGAGGAGAGGCACACAATCCACGTTTCTTGAGGTCCAGTGTAAAGTTTCCACAGTCAGTGATGGTTTGGGGTGCCATGTCATCTGCTGGTGTTGGTCCACTGTGTTTTCTGAGGTCCAAGGTCAACGCAGTCGTATACCAGGAAGTTTTAGAGCACTTCATGCTTCCTGATGCTGACCAACTTTTTGGAGATGCAGATTTCATTTTCCAACAGGACTTGGCACCTGCACACAGTACCAAAGCTACCAGTACCTGGTTTAAGGACCATGGTATCCCTGTTCTTAATTGGCCAGCAAACTCGCCTGACCTTAACCCCATAGAAAATCTATGGGGTATTGTGAAGAGGAAGATGCGATATGCCAGACCCAAGAATGCAGAAGAGCTGAAGGCCACTATCAGAGCAACCTGGGCTCTCATAGCACCTGAGCAGTGCCACAGACTGATCGACTCCATGCCACGCCGCATTGCTGCAGTAATTCAGGCAAAAAAGGAGCCCCAACTAAGTATTGAGTGCTGTACATGCTCATACTTTTCATGTTCATACTTTTCAGTTGGCCAAGATTTCTAAAAATCCTTTCTTTGTATTGGTCTTAAGTAATATTCTAATTTTCTGAGATACTGAATTTGGGATTTTCCTCAGTTGTCAGTTATAATCATAAAAATTAAAAGAAATAAACATTTGAAATATATCAGTCTGTGTGTAATGAATGAATATAATATAAAAGTTTCACTTTTTGAATAGAATTAGTGAAATAAATCAACTTTTTGATGATATTCTAATTATATGACCAGCACCTGTAGAAGCGACAGTGGACCATTAGAGAGAGAAGTTAGTTTGTATCATTAATTCATATGAAACATTGGAAATTAATGTAACAACTTTGTTACTTTACACTAATAAAATAGTAAAATTACTCATGAAATTTGAAATCCAAAAAACTTTATTTATAAACAAACAATATTTGTTATGTACAACTGTAAATGTCAACAGAATATTTATGTACACATGTATTTTTGGCTCATACACATTACATCTGTATGTGTTATAGGCAAATGCATCATCTGGCTTATCGCAGCTTTGTTAGCTGGTGCTTAGGTCGGCATGTGAGGGTCATCATTCCTTCCTGTGTTGTAACCCGGATATGCCTGGAGTTTCTGGATCAGGCTGGCCAGTATGTTGGCTTTCTACCACCACTCGGGAGACATGGCCGGCAGTTGTTTTCTCTTTAGAGGCTCTCTTAAATTCCGAAGCAATTGGGCATTTCCATTTAACTCCTCAACAAAAGGAGTGGGGTCTACAATGACCTCCTCGAACACAAGCCTCAGCAGGTCCTACACATAACCTGAAAAAGATCAAATAAATTATTGTATCATTATTTATTGTAATTTATTTAGGCATTAATACTGTTTAATAATTAAAAAAAGATATGATAACTTTCTGAATGTAGCATCTGTTTTTACTGGCCTTGCAGTGCATTCTCCTTTTTTGGATTTAGGAAACACCATTTTGTAAACAGCTTGCCCAGCTGAAGATGTAGCTTGTTGTCGATTCGCGTTCTCATTGTGATGGAACACTGCCAGGCACAATCTGCAAGAACATATTGGCTCATACATTGTAGGTACACCATAGGTTGTTTTTGTAATATATATATATATTTTTTTTACAATTATTACCTGCACAACATTCCCATGAAAGTGAACACTACGTTTTTCGGTGTGAACCTCAAGATCAAGCTGTGGAAAGCCTCTAACGATGTGTTTTTAAAAAAACATGCAGCAAACGAAAATAGGCAATTAATAGGTTAAAATGTGTTACTGTGAGTTTATCTAGCCTATGTTGTTAACTATTTACAAGTTTCGTGTGTATCCCATTTTTTTCCATTGCATCTGAAAATGACTTGAAACAAAAAAAGCTTTTGGCGCAGAACCTGCCTCCTGTGTTGCTCAGCTGTGGATGTTTGATATAAAGGTTGCTGTCCCATTTCATACAGGAACCGTTCATTTTAAAAACAATCAAATTATATTGTTAGTTTTATGCTAACATGCAATCAAGGTCTTCGGTTAATATACAAGTTACAAGTTCATTTAAGCTATTTCACATGCACTGTGACATTTTACCCATTTCAACTTATACATTCCTTGAGATTTTAAAGTCAGTTTAATAGTATTGAGATCCAAGTGAATCCTAGTATAAAAAACCCTGAAGGTCTATAAAACGTTAGTCAATAAAGCATTTTTTTTAAACAATGGCACTTAAAGTTTTAAACTAAAACATTATTTCAACCATATAGCCTGTGAATAAATAAAATGCATACTTTTCAATGAAAGAACACTGAGAGTGTAGGTTGCTTCTGGTGTTTGGATTTGTACTTCAGTATAATGAAGTCCAAGTTTAAGAATAGCCTACTCTATGTTTTTTGTTTGTTTGTTTGTTTTCAATTTATTTTTTTCTCTCTCTGTTTAACAGCATTAACTTACAATAAAATACGTCTTCCTTCAGGTAGACAATGTTTTCCTGCTGTGCTAAATATTGGGCTTATGATCAATAAGTAACTTGGAGCCCAAGATCCACAGACTGCACGATGAGCAAGAAATACTCCTTAAAGAGTTCTTGTCCTGTTTCATCAAGCCAGAGAAACTCGTAAGAAAGGGGAAGAACTTGTCGGGACCAAACATGAAGCTTCTTGATTTAAGGTCAACCGAAACCAATATGCCAGAGACTTTTATCGGATATGAGGCCACATCCATTCTCGAAAAGCTTGGAAAAAAACATCCCTTAGCAAAATTTTTCAATATGAAGGTATAGTATGTGTAGCTTGTTTACATAAATTTTGTTTGAAATAACTACACATTTCAAAAAACTTTTTTCTTTTTTAATATCAAAAGAAATACAGAAAGAATAAACTATGGTCTTGAACTAACCTCCATTTACTGTTTGTCTCTCTGTGTTACTCAAGCATTTGTCTTCATTATAACAGGTTATCCAAGCCTACACCAGATGTGCCATTGACCTGCAAGCAAAACTGCCTCTGGACAATCCAGTTCTGAGGACCCTGTCATGCTTGGACCCGAATGCCCGGGGAAGCCAGCACATCATTCCTCACCTAAAGAAACTGCTGGACATGCTTCCAGCTGTGAAGCTTACAGAAGAGGAGAAAGCTGGTTTTCAGCATGAAATATACAGGTGTGTAATTGTCAGTAATTGTTATACAGGTGTGTGTAATTGGCCTGGAAACAAAGATACAGTGGCGCCAAACCCCCTCACGAAAGAAGAAAGCCGCTGTTTACCACTGTGACGACGAGCGCTTATCAGGATCAACTAAACAGAATCTTTAAAATATGTCCAAGAGTTTTACACACCAGTCTGTTGTTGTGGCGACATTTCCACGCCCCGAAACGTGACACTGAATGAAACAAACTGTGATTGGTTGTTTGACATGTCGGTCAAGCGGCCTCAAGGGCGGGCCTTGGCCAATGAAAGCTGCAATTTTCTTTATTAAATTGTGTGAAAGCAAGTAAAGATGGCTCCCTTTAAAATCATTGAATTTGTCAATTAATTAAGCTCTTTTTTACATTGTGTGCACTTTGTTGATCATAATGAGAGAACTTGAGTTTAAACGTGAGGACATTTTATTAATCCGTCCATTCTTTAGAGTTTCAATGATTTAGCTAAATCCTGGCCAGGTTTAATTTATTAGTTTCTTGTTTTAGTTAAGCCTAAATAATGTGAGTGAAATTATTCAGTTCCTCCGTTTTACTAAAATAATGGAAATAATTTATAAAACAGGCAACAATTTTTTCATCAGTGTACAGACATATCTTTTTCCCAAGAAGTTATGTCAAAATAAAGGACAGGTAACAAATAACAAAGTATGTGCGTGTTTCATTCATTCTAAGAAACAAACGTAACTTATTAAGTAGGCTACTAAATTTTCATCTGAAAATATTAAATATTTTAACTACAGTGTTTTTCTTTCATTTTCCCTGACTGCAGCCGGCAAATGTAACACACCAGCGAGGCAAAACTGATGGCTATTTACGAAAAAGTGCTTTGATGTGTTTGTTTGATAACTTGTGGTTAAAGCGCCACAACACGGTAGAAAGCACACTCTGGTTGGCCACCTACTGTAGGTTGGCATGTGAGGGACATCATTCCTTCCTGTGTTGAAAACCCAGATACGCCTGGAGTTTAATAATTATTACCTGCACAACATTCCCATGAAAGTGAACACTATGTTTTTCGGTGTGAACCTCAAGATCAAGCTTCTCCATGTCTTTAAGAATCCTTCTTGTTGCAGAGAATTTTCTGTACTTTGTAGAGAGCCAGTGACCCTATATTGTCATTAAATAGCAGTAATGTAAATGACATGCTTGTAATGGTATACTAACGAATGCGTTCAGTAATGATTATCACTGGAGGAGTAGTACGACATACTAATACATGACTCGTGTTTGATAAAATACAATAACTTCTCTAAATACCTGGTTGAAACCATTTCTTCGCATCGTTTGTGGAGGGTCAGTCTGACACTTCACCTCCACAGACATGCCTGCATCTGAGTCCTGTTGTGCTCTAAATGAACAAGACAACAAATCAATTTACAACCAAAACCCAACTAAAGTCGTGCACTTTTACACAAAACAATAATATAGTGCTACAATCCTTTCTTAAAGTAATGCATAAGTTTAACACTTATGCAAGCGACTCGTGCTCAC
Source organism: Cyprinus carpio (assembly GCF_018340385.1). Classification (NCBI taxonomy): domain Eukaryota; kingdom Metazoa; phylum Chordata; class Actinopteri; order Cypriniformes; family Cyprinidae; genus Cyprinus; species Cyprinus carpio. The sequence continues at coordinate 29,615,797 of NC_056600.1, forward strand.
AGCGAAAGTTTAGCTGATAAACTGTATGTATTTCACCAAACAATCATGGAGGATATGTTCGCAATGTGACTGATGAAACAATACAGTTTGAAAACTGAAAATATGTCTACGTTTTTTATTATTGCACGAAGTAATCAGAACAACGACAGTCTACATTAATCTACCTGCACTAGGTAAACATCACATATTAGCACTAAGTGTGCACAGAGCTTATTAATCATACTTACAGGTAGTGGTTTGGAGACGCTTGTTGGTCCAAATAAAGACTTATCTTTCATGGACAACCCGCGATGAACTCTCCAAAATTAGAAAAACAGTCCGTGGTAAAATGAGGAGCGCACAACACAAGGTTCTCATTGTACGGCAAAACATCAGCATCCTTAGGCAATGAAAACAAAACAAACTGCGTCTCCTTAAACATGATGTAAACACACTAATAGCGGAAGTGTTTGTGCGCAGGCGGGGTTTATGCTAATGTGTTGCCTAGTGACGTACACCGGTAACAGGCAGAGATTCGAACCTATAACGACTCGTTCAGACGATTCAGAACCGACTCTGTCTTCTGAGAGACTATATCTTTATTTATCGTGCACTCTTTTGATTAACAACTGTGCAGACTGTTTACATTGAGGGACAGCTACATTACAAACTTTAAATAAGATATTTTTCGAAAGCCCATATGACCTGCTCTTTAAATCAACCCAAAATGTGTTGTCACAGTAAAAGGCCAGCTGGTTCCTCAACAAGAGCACGAAATGAGCACGTTTCATCACTCAAGATACTCACAGATAGATGAATTAAACCTGTCGCTCGTGTCTCTTCAGGTGTTGCGCTTGTCATGACGTCACATGATAACGTCAGCATCGCGTGCATACTCAACGAGACTCGGCTGTGGAGTACGTAACTCTTTTAGCGCTCGTGAAATTAAGTGCCTACTCAGAGAGAATGCGGTTTCGGACGCAGCCCGACAACATCTCGTTTTGACATCTCGCGTGGTTCTGTGTGATTTGGACAACCTCAAGTCACGCCCTCTCTTATTCGAGCGAGCGGTGATTCGAGCGATTCAACTGAATCATTTGGCGAATCAATTGATTCGGACATTCAGCTGACTCACAACAGAAGTAGGAGCGCGACACAGCCTTGTGACGTCACACCGACGGGCCAAAATAAAAGTCCTGTTCATAAGTCAATAAACGTGCATAGAAATTCACACAAACAAAGACTCATGATAAAACATGTCAGCCTGTATTTATTTATTTTGAATTAATTCTTGGTGAAATATTTAAATTATTTTTGTCCAATGATGTGCTGAAAGGAATTGCCAATGAAAGACTGTGTAGCACATTTAAAAATGTGGTTTTCCACGCTCCTTGTTCATTTCAGGTGTTATGGTATTTATTTATTTTGTAATTACATTTCAATTTGATGGAAATTTACTACAAAACTGACAAAAAAACAAAATATTTTTTGAAGGTGCTTGGCAGGATGCCTGAGACAGAAGTGTACTTTATAAGCAGGAGAAGGAACACAGCAAACTACAGCCTAAAATAAACCAACAAACAGCTCTCACTTTCTCATTCTTTCTAGAGTGAAATCAACGACCCAAAGCTGCTCAAGATGAAAAAAGAGGAGACAGCGCGAGGTAAACAGGTGACAGACCAATGAAGAAAACTCTTCTGAGAGGACGAGCGCAAGAGAGGGATTCAGTCCAAATACACGGCTTGAATCAGAATTACTACAACAACACATCCATCCATTCATTCTGTGGTGGGAGACACTTTTTAATGTTTCTAATATTTCCACATATTATGTAAATGCTGTGATGAATACTTGAAAGAAGACAGCATGTGGATGCAACGACAGAGTCCCAAGATGCTGTTATTATTCAAATAAAACACCCTGATGGGGACCTGAGGAGAAGGAAATCACTTATCTCTCAGCGTTTTCACTCAGATATCTTCTGTACCATATATATATATACAAGACTGTTAAAAAGAATATATATATATATATATATTGTACCAGTGTTTGCAAGACTGTTAAAAAGAGTCAGTTCTGATATCATAAAAATGCTGTTTCACCTCAAAGGACCTGGTTGCATTTGTGGGGTGTGAAGACAGTGCTTCTCAGGTGTTTTCACTGCAGGCAGCAATATCGTGTACACAGCTTCAGAGCACCTTACAGGCAGTATTACGCTCCGACGACGAGAGCTTCACAAGGCGCAGGAACAGCTCAGTCTACCTCAAACTAAGATAGTAACTATGCTAGGATTGCAGGAACAACTCCCTGCAATCAAATGGGTTTTTGCTGATGACAAGAGCCATCGCACACTCCAAACCTAACTTGGCATGAGATTGCTGTACTAGAGGCTGTCAAAGATGGGTGGAAGTCTGCCGCTGAGTTTACTGAATACACGATACTCACAATACTGTTGTTTATTAGCACTACTGTCTACTACACAGGCTTCTCTTTCAACAAGGGTTGAAAAAAAAAAAAGTTTCTAGGGCCAGTGCATCCCACAATGCTACAGTGGGATGTAATATATTGGACGGATTGACCAATTCTTGCTATTAACAAACCGTTAACTACGACTTTTGCTTCAATAAACTCCCAATTTGCAGTAAGGTTAGTAACGTAGTTCTTAAGTTTAGGTATATGGTATAGGTATATGGTTATGCAGAATATGTGCTTTATAAGCACTAATAAATAGCCAATATGCTTATAATAGACATGCTAATAAGTAAATAATTAATAGTGAGAATTGGTTCCTATACTAGAGTTACCAAACCTTCACCAGAATGACGGATCGAAATCTTGTACATAACTACATTCTGCCTTCCGTGCTGCATGAATGGTGATCATACCAGACCGACCTGCTTGAGGGACTAAAACAGAGTGAAACTGTGATATGATGATATAAGAGTCGACAGTCCATTGCACAAAGTATGGCTCATACTCCATGATGCATCTCAGCACAAACAAAATTGTTGATGTCCAGCTCGTACAGGTAAATAGATGCTAAAACCTAGAAAATGCACTCAGCAGAGCCCGACCTCCACCAAGTAGATCTGGTATTTGCCAGGGAAACTCTTGGGACATTTTGAGTAATTAAATTCCAGAGTTTTGAAGTCTGTACTTAAATAAATGTTGTGTCTGTTTATGATCCTCAGAGCAATGAAGTAGGAAGCAGTGTCTGAATAGAAAAGGATGGGCATATTCAGAGTATGAAATTTCTTGAAAGAGCTGGTGTCAAAGCAGATTCCTTGGTGACAGACCGACACACCCATGTTCAAAAGTTTGTCTGGGAACAGATACCAGACACTGATCACATTTAGGATGTATGGCATTTATGTAAATGTAGGATAATTTTGAAAATGTAGTTTATAGATTATTTGTAGCATAGCTAATCCTGTGCCACATTAACACCTTCTGTAGAACCAAAGTATTACATATTTTTAAACTGTTCCAAGATGGTGGATGCCATCTTCAAGGAGAAGGACCGCAATAAGACCTAGAAAGTACTGCGCATGTGCAGTCACGTAGAATGGCGTATGACACGCAGAACGAGCTGTTCTTCCTGGGAAATAAAGTGTCATAAACGAGTGTCCAGTCAAGACTATCATCAACAGACGACACCAACAGTTTTTGGTGCAGGAAGGGACAGTTTTACGGCTTTAGGTTCTTTTCAACGAACCCATTCTCTAACAGTAGTGATGGGAAGTTCGGTTCTTTTCCGCGAACCGGTTCTTTCGGACGGTTCGATTCAGTAAACCGGTTGAAAAAAACACATAAAAGGCTCTTTTAAGATCAACAAAATCACCTCATAACCGATCACCAGTGATCACCGCGAGATGCATGCCGGAGGCTTGTTTGAGATGAACAAAATCTGCGCAGAACCGATCACCAGTGATCACCGCGAGATGCATGCCGGTTAGAAAAGCGTCCGAGTTACGTCCGCCTTGCTCTGATGTCATGCTGACGTGTGCCGAAAAACTCTCACGACGGCGAGGCGGCTGTGTCGGATTGAGCAGACGAGCGAAGTTCCTCTCCACCGACTGCGCTGATCAAAAGCATGATGGGAAACGACCGAGTGACGACACAGCTTATAGCTCATTGGTTCAGACAACTGTGATGCTGCGTTCTCTTCTAAAATTTTTTTTTTATCTGATTTCATGTGATTATGTAGCCTATTTAAATTATGCATGAATCTTCCCAAACACTATTACAGTGCGATATCTGTGTGAGATATGTGATTGTTGTCATATTTCTATCAAAATCTAAAATACATGTTTGTATTAAAGTAAAAACGGATGATAAATACGGCTTTCGTATGGAATTAAATAGCAAGCACCTTGAGTGTCTTGTTTATCATATTTATTTTCATATAAAAGCAACAGAACTGAAATTATATCATGTTTATTAGCAACACAGCACGTGAGTGAGAATAACGCGATATCTGCCTTTGATCTCGTAGGTATCTGTTCCACTTCGAGAGCTCAGAACTGTCCGTCTTACCTGCGCTTATTTCACTCCTCCCCTCACTTCAGCCGCCTACTCTCGCCTACATTTCAGGCGAGGCGGCGCATCTCAAACAAGCCTATTCAAATATATAAAGTCAGTAATCAAGTAATTAAGTCAGTTAAAAACCTTATAATCATGAAAAGTTTACAATTAAGTTTTGCAACAATGACCCCAAATACAGTAACCTTACTAATGTGCATACGAGGATTTAAGTCTTGAAGATATAAAGTAAATAAATTAGGTGTCATCAGTGCAGAAACCACGATCCACTTACTATACATAATCCATTGCGATTTATTTGTTATTAAATAAACTTATGTTTCGGTTTTCCCGCGCTCCTAACATTAGCACAGAATCAGTTCAGAATCAATCACCAAAAGAACCAGTTCGGTTCAGACGCGCTGTGTGTCAATGAGCTTCATGCTGAATCATGCTTGCGCAGTATCATCAGCTCCTCGGTTCTCAAACCTTAAGTCTCCTAAATAAAACGATAACTTTCAAATGTACCAAACATCCAAAAACCCATTCAACCAAATCTAAACACGTGAACGAGAACTGCTCTAACCGACTCGCTGCAGTTCAGTATCATCAGCTGCTCTACTCGTGTTCATGTTTTATTTACAAACTCAATTTGTGAATGTGTCATCGTTAACTATAAATACAGTACAGATATTTCATAAATCATTCCTTATTCCTATTAAACATAGAGTCTTTAGAGTCTTAATTATTGTCCAACTTCCCTGAAAACCCCTTTGGCCTATAATCTAGCAATCTGCAATTTAACAAAATATACAGATTAGATACATTCAACTTAAAAAAAAAAAAAAAAAAAAAGCAAAATAAAATATAGTTATTTCATCACACTTTCTGATGTTTAACAAAACGCTTGAAAAATTACACGCATGCGCAGTATCATCAGTTCATCGGTTCTCAAATCGGACGCGTCCGACAGAAACGGTTCTCGGTTCAGTGTACTGGTGATCCGAAAACCGATGCAACCGGTTCTTGACTCGAGAACGAGAACCGCTCCAGCAGTGGGCGTGTACGTTCGTCATCTGGCTCTGCTCGGTGTTCATCTTCAGTTCTCTCTTCACAGCAGTTCAGTCAGTGTACTGTTTGAGTAATAATAATAATAATACATTTTATTTGTAATGCGCTTTTCTTAAACCCAAAGCGCTACAGTAATAAAGTAATAAATAAAATAAAATAAAAACACCAAAAGCAATACAACAATTCATTAGAGAAAGACAGTCTTAAATAAATGTGTCTTAATCAACTTTTTAAAATAACCCAACGTTGGTGCATTTCTGACGGGCAGAGGAAGGACATTCCATAGCTTAGGGGCTTTGTATGAAAAGGCTCTTTCCCCCATGGTCTTTAGCTTACATGATGGCTGGTGAAGTGAAAGAGAGTTAGTAGAGCGAAGAGAGCGTGATGGAGTATAAGGACTGATGAGATCACAAAGATAGTCAGGTGCAGTCCCATGAAGTGCCTTGTAAGTTAAAATAAGAATTTTAAAATCAATTCTCGCATTTACGGGAAGCCAGTGTAATTGTGAAAGAACCGGTGTAATGTGTTCACGAGGAGAAATACAAGTGAGCACACGAGCGGCAGAATTTTTGTATATACTGAAGCTTGCTCAACGACTTAGCTGGAAGGCCAGAGAACAAGACATTACAGTAATCTAACCTAGTTGTTATGAAGGCATGTATAAGCCTTTCTGTGTCTGCAAAAGAGAGAAAAGGTCTAAGTCGAGCTATGTTTCTCAGGTGGAAAAATGCAGTTTTAGAGATGTGTTTTATGTGTGCTTCAAATGATAATTGTGAATCAAAAATGATACCAAGATTTCGCACCTGTGAAGTGGGGATTACTGTACAGGAATCAACAATCAAACTGATCTGCTCGGCCTTACGAGTAGCTGCCACTGTACCAATCTGCATCAGTTCGGTTTTGGAGCCATTCAGCTTCAGGAAGTTGTTATGCATCCAGATACTGATCTCTGCTAAACAACCACGCAAAGCTATTAATGAGCAATGGACATCAGGACTAGTGGTGATGTAAATCTGCGTATCATCCGCATAGCAGTGATACCCAAGACCATGTTTCCTAATGATCTTCCCAAGTGGAAGCATATAAATGTTAAATAATATTGGACCCAATACTGAACCCTGAGGAACTCCCTGTCGAACAGGCACGGTATCTGAATTGTAGTTACCCAAGCCAACGAACTGGGCACGATTCGTTAAATAAGACCGAAACCAATTGAGGACAGCTCCAGAAAGACCCAACCAATTTTCCAGCCTGTCAAGCAGAAGAGAGTGACATATAGTGTCAAAAGCAGCACTGAGGTCTAACAAGACCAAAATACTGCATGCACCGGAATCCGCCGCGATAAGAAGATCATTTACGACCCTAATTAAAGCGGTTTCAGTACTATGCCCTCTTCTGAACCCAGATTGAAAAGGTTCAAAGAGACTGTTCAGAGCTAGGTGATTATTTAACTGAACAGCCACAACACGCTCAAGAACTTTAGCCAAGAATGGGAGGTTAGAAATCGGCCTATAATTGGATAAATCAGAAACATCACAACCAGTCTTCTTAGGAACTGGTGTAATGGCAGCTATTTTTAGTTCTGGAGGAACAATTCCAGAAGTCAATGACAAGTTCACAATTGAAGTCATAAAAGGGCAGATTGATGCAAGGCAGTTCATAATGACCGAGCAGGGAACCGGATCTAAAATACTGGTTGTAGAGTTCATGGACTTCACTGTACTTATAATAAAATCATCTCCGACCATTTCAAAGTTTGAAAAGGTAGTAGTTGGGAAGTTTGAAGGCTGGATATTAACTAGCTCAAGAGGAGCGATGGTATTTAAAGTGCTATATATACCCTCAACCTTACCGGTGAAATAATGAATAAACTTATTACACTGGTCAACAGAGGAATGAACAACGGCCTTAGTTGGTTTGAGAAGATTGTCAACAGTCTTAAACAGCGATTTAGAATTTGTTGCAGCGTTACCAATGATGCTTGAATAGTAGCTCTTACGTGCAGTATTCAAAGCAGAATGGTAAGCAGACTGTTGTTCAGTGTAAAGAAGCCTGTGCACTGTCAGGCCAGATTTTTTGTACTGCCGTTCTAATTGTCTTCCGGCGGCTTTCATTAAACGTAAATCCGGGGTAAACCATGGACAGGGTTTCCTAAAAGTAACAAGCCGTTCTCGCACAGGTGCGAACTCATCCAAAAGTGAGGAAAGCATGGAATTATAGTGCTCCACGGAGTTAGTAGTGGGAAGCCCAGAGACAAAAGTCGAAAAAAGAGTGAAGTCCATGTGCTTGATGTTACGAAATTTGATAGTGCGCTCAGAAATGGATCGTGAAGACATAACATTTATGTCAAAAGTAATAAGTCTATGGTCACTTATACTCATGTCGATACTATCCAGAGATTGGATACCAACACCAGCAGAACATACCACATCCAATATATGGCCCAGCCTATGTGTCGGAAAAGTAACATGCTGTATAAAGTCAAAACCATCCAAAATGTCCAAAAAAGGTAGCAGTTTTGACACAGTTTGGATTATCAATATGGAAATTGACATCACCAGTCAAGACCATAGACGGACAGAGTGGACTAAGAAGTGTCAGCAACTCAGTAAACTCAGAAAAAAATAAAGGATTAGGTTTTGGTGGACGATAAATGAGCAGCACAAGAACAGGTGAAGCACCATTGACTTTAAAAACCAAACATTCAAATGATGAAACAGTAGGAGCATCAATAACATCAAGTGATATATTTGATGCAAATATTGCAGCCAAGCCACCACCCTTACCAGAAGCTCGAGGCACGTCAATATATTTATATCCAGATGGGGCACACATGTTCAAATTAAGATAGTCATTGTCTTTATGCCAAGTTTCACTGAGACAGAGAATGTCAATTTTCCTGTCAAGGATAGTGTCAGTGATAAGTGCCGTTTTATTGTTTTATTGACCTCGTGTTGAAGTGAGCAAGTCGCATAGTGCTACAGCACACATTCGCCGCGGGTTTTTTGAGAGAGAACCTCAGGATAGCGTAGGTTACCATGGCCGATTCCACGGCAACCAGAAGTACGACGCAGCGAGCGCCTGCGGTTCGACCAAAGTGCAGTGACTCCAGCACCGGCAGTAGAGTGACTCAGACGAGAGCCTCTATGATTATAACTAGGCCGGCGGAGGAGCTGCATTTAAAACAAAGCTTTTACTACAATAAAATGGCTGTGGCTATAATATACCAGTAACAAAATATCAAAAATATAATACCTCAGCATGGTGAAGCCCAGAAGTTCAGTCCACTGCTTTACGCTGGGTCCTAAAATGAATTACTCCGGGATATTGGTTTATTTTGACTCAGAGGGAATGTCAGCCACGTTAAAAAAGTTAACAGCTTAAGTCATTTGTGGATTAATGCTTACTGAAGACGCGAACCGTTTCAAACGATTCAGTCCGATTTGGTGAACTGGATTCCAGTCCATTTTTGTATGCCCTTCACTCGCAATCTTCCCTCCATCTCGTTCACTCAGATGTACCGCACAACAGTTCATGTGCTGGTCATCGCCTAATTAGGACCCGAAGCAGATAAATATCATATGTGCTATTTAAAACAGTATGCGACAACAGTGGGAAACTCTGTATATTCATGCATTGTACGCATATCAAAAGATTAAATCCGATCAAAGTTAGTGACATATAAACGTGCATATTAACCCGATCACTTTATTTAGCGTTTATGTAAACATTACGTTTGGATTCATCAATCAGAATGAATTTATTCCGATGGAAGCATAAAGTGTCCATGTAAACGTACCTTGTGAATCTAATCATCATTCAGGCAAAACTGCTTCAAGAATGAGCCCCACTGCTGACGTAATCTAATCACACTATTGACGTGAGATAATCGCTAGCACACCCTGAGCACATGTGAGATAATGTATTCTTATTGGAAAGACATATTGGCATAATTTTTCACATCAGACAGATGCCAATATTTACATTTAAATCCATTATCGGGCCTATTCCGATATTGGTTCGATAATATCGTGCATCCCCAGTAATACCCATGCTCTCAAGAAAGAAACTCGTAATCTTGAGCACAAATGGAGAAAAACTAACTTGAAAGTTTTTAGAATTGCATGGAAAAACAGTATGTCCAGCTATAGACAGGCTCTAAAATCTGCCAGGGCTGAGCATGTGCATAAACTCCTAGAAAACAACCAAAACAATCCAAGGTTTTTATTTAGCACCGTGGCTAGATTAACAAAAAACCAGACACCACTCAATCTAAATATTCCCTCACAGTAATGACTTTATGAATTTCTTTACTGATAAAACAAATGTAGATTCTACAGCATCTAGTACTTCAGCTTCATTTATCACACCTAAAGAAAATCTGCAGTGGTTTACAAATACAGGACAGGAAGAGCTAAATAAACTTATCACTGATTATTAGATCCTCTACCTACTAAATTACTGAAAGAGTTGTTACCTGTTATAGAAGAACAGCTTCTCAATATTATTAACTCATCGTTATCTTTAGGTCACGTCCCAAAACCATTCAAGCTGGCGGTTATTAAGCCTCTTATTTAACTTTTCAGCGGTGAGTTTAAAATATTCTAGCGGTCCCCCCAGAGTGAGATTTTTTAAGACGACCGTTATTTTAGAACGTTCCCCTAACTGTTTCTATGGCGACACATCAGGCTTGTCATGTGACACACCGCATCCACAATAACACTGTATGACAGATGGATCACTTTTATTTAGTTTTTACTTTTTTAATTTAAAATATTCACAAACTTCACAAACATTCACAAACTTCACAAACATACCATGTCATGAACAATCTGATATTCTGATTCATAAATATGTGTAAATGAGTCTGTTTTATCGTTTAAAAACCTTTCTAAATGATCTTGATCGTGATCTGTAATGTGAGATGAGCGCCGCCATGTTTGTTCGCGCTGCAGTTCAGAGAGTCCTGCCAGTCGGATTTACAGCACGTGAATTCATAAATTTCTTCCGAAATACAGGTAATAAGTGGCCGGTGAACTGGGCGAAGAATAGAGTGAACTTTATAGTTACTTACACTATGTGATATGAATAAAAAACATCTGCAAATTTAATTTGAATGGATTGTTATTGTTGTTTCCATAGACATATGTGTGGATTTTTCAAACTCTAAATGTATAGTATTTATGTGTATTTAAATCTCTGAAACCTAAAATATGCATTATGTGGTTAATAATACTGCATAGTTCTGATAATATGACAAGAGCAGTGCACGTCTCTCTCTGGCTCAGCGCCAGCCAACGCGCGAAAACGCAGTTTGAATTTGGCAGTTATGCGACGTCACTGAACGTTCTAAATCCCACACGAAATCACTTTTAACTAAAGCATATGAGGTGTCAAATCACAACAGTTTCTAAACACACTGTTAAATCTGTAGTATCACAACTAGATTCAAGTGAACTGGCAAATTACAGACCCATTTCAAATCTTCCATTTATGTCTAAAATTTTAGAAAAAAGTTGTGTCTGCTCAATTATGCTCCTTCCTGCAAAAAAAAATTATCTCTATGAAGAATTTCAATCAGGTTTCAGGCCCAATCATAGCACAGAATCTGCACTTGTTAAAATTACAAATTACTTGCTTTTGCATCAGACCAAGGCTGCATCTCATTGCTAGTTTTACTTGATCTTAGTGCTGCGTTTGACACCATAGATCACGACACAGTCATAGATCGATTACAAAACTATACAGGTATTCAAGGGCAGGCTTTAAGATGGTTTGTTTATTTATTCAAAATATGGAGTGCAACAAGGATCTGTCCTAGGTCCTCTGCTATTTTCAATATACATGTTGCTCCTTGGGGATATTATTAGAAAATACTGAATTAGTTTCCATTGTTATGCTGATGATACTCAACTATATATCTCAACAAGACCAGATGAAACTTAACTTAACAAAGTATGTTACAAATGTGAAAGACTGGATGACCAATATTTTTCTCCTATTAAATTCAGATAAGACAGAGATATTACTTATTTGACCAAAAAACAGTACACAGAATCTCTTGGATTACAGTTTTCAACTAGACGGATGCACTGTTACTTCCTCTACAGTCAAAAATCTGGGTGTTACATTAGACAGCAACTTTGTCTTTTGAAAATCACATTTCCCATGTTACAAAAACAGCATTCTTCCATTGCCAAGCTACGAAACATGTTAACTGTTCCTGATGCAGAAAAGCTAGTTCATGCATTCATGACTTCTAGACTGGACTATTGTAATGCACTTCCAGATGGTTGTCCTGCATCTTCAATAAACAAGCTATTGGAATCCTCAGCTGATATGCACCTATAATTGTTTATGTGATGGTTATTCTCTATCCCCCTCTACAAACAAAAAGTCCACCTACAGGTTGGAGAAGGTGCTAATGAACAAGCGTGTTCTTGGTGATGTGAAAAAGCTGAGCACTCTCTACCAAAGATCTGCCTTGGAGGGGTTCCACAGTGTGATTCTGCGGTTTGCACCAAAAAACTTGGCCTTCTCAGCAGGTAAACAGTATCATGTTGTGAATATTGTGTAGCAACAGGTAAAGGATTTAAGCATCCTAAAATTTTGTGTTATTGTTTTATTCATTTATAGTCATTTATTTATATAATCATATAATCATTAGTCATTTACATGATTTATAATTTGATTATTTTTAACACTTATCAATTATATTATTTTACTTATTTTATAATTTATTTATAATTATGTTTTAATATTTAATATTTATTATTTTTCTTGCTTATGCATTCCCATTACTGTTCAAATCTCATAATTGTAGGGCAGCGCCAATGCTAGTGGGGTCTCTCCAAATCAGCGTTGCACCATTTTGTCAAATCTGAGCAGTACACAGGCAGTGTACGCTCTTCTGTGTCAGCTACGCCACAAGGATACATTTTTTACGTGTATTTACACTTTGGTTTGAATGAAAACAGCGCATCAGCGCAGCGCTGCTAGCACAGATTTGCCAAAATGGTGCTACGCTGATTTGGAGAGACACAGAGGCGAGGAATTCGTTATTTTTGTTTTCTTTGTGTACAAAAAGTATTCTCGTCACTTCATAACGTTACGGTTGAATCACTGATGGCAGATGGACTATTCTGACGATGCTTTTCATACTTTACTGGACCTTGACAGTGTTACTTACTTGGCAGTTTATGGGAGAGTCTCAAGCCTCCCGGTTTTCATCCAAAATATCTTAAATTGTGTTCCGAAGACGAACAAAGCTTTTATGGGTTTGGAACGACAAGTGATTGATGACAAAATTTTCATTTTGGGGTGGAGTAACCCTTTAAGTGTCTGTGAACTGCCAAAATACAGACAGCATGTTACATGTCCCACCAGAGACAGTAATATTCTGGACCATTGTTACTCTACAATAAAGGATGCATATCGCTCCATCCCCAGAGCAGCTGTAAGACTCTCTGACCACTGCCTGGTTCATCTTATGCCAACTTACAGGTAAATACTTAAATCTGCTAAACCTGTAGTAAAGACTGTAAAGAGATGGAACAACGAAACAGAGTGGGCATTACAAGCCTGTTTTGACTGCACTGATTGGAGTGTATGTGAAGCTGCCGCCAATGATCTGGATGAGCTCACGGAATCTGTAACATCATATGTCAGTTTCTGTGAAGACATGTGCATCCCTACCATGACTCATTTAACATTCAACAATGATAAGCCATGATTTACAGGAAAACTCAGACATTTTCATCAGGCCAAAGAGGACACCTACAGAAGGAGGGACAGAGTCTTGTACAATCAGGCCAGAAACACACTGAATAAGGAGATGAAAGTGGCCAAGAGGAACTACGCTAAAAAAGCTAGAACACCCATTTTTTGCCAATGACCCTGCATCAGTGTGGAAAAGCCTGAAAGACATCACCAACTACAAGACACCATCCTTGCTGAAGACCTGAATTCGTTTTACTGTAGATTTGAAACTCCCAGTCTAACATCCTACACACACTTTGAACATTTCTCCACACAACCTCCTGCAACCCCCCTCTCCCCACAACTGCACTTCAGATCAGTGAAGATGATGTGAGCCAGTTCTTTAGAAAGAACAAGAGAAGAAAGGCACCAGGCCCAGACAGTGTGACACTAGCATGTCACCTGATATCTGAAGGACATCACTGGACCCTTACTGGACTCCCTGCAGTTTGCTCACCGAGCAAACAGGTCCATGGATGATGCAGTCAACATGGGATTGCACTTCATCCTGCAACATCTGGACAAAACAGGGACTTATGTGAGGACCCTGTTTGTGAACTTTAGCTCAGCTTTCAACACCATCATCCCAACACTCCTCCAGACCAAACTGACCCATTTCTCTGTCCATCTGTCGACAGATAGGCAACAGCTAGTGAGAACTGGTAAATTCACATCCAACAGCTGCATCACCAGCACCAGCATCAGGGTCGTGTCCTCTCCCCACTGCACACCAACAACTGCACCTCTACTGACTACTCTGTCAAGCTCCTGAAGTTTGCAGACGACACTACAGTCATCGGTCTCATTCAGGATGGAGCTGAATCTGCTTACAGACAAGAGGTTAAAGAGCTGGCTGTCTGGTGCAGTCTTAACAACCTGGAGCTTAACATGCTCAAAACAGTGGAGATGATAATGGAGTTCAGGAGAAGCCCCCCTGCACTCCCCTCACTCACCATCATGAACAGCACTGTGACTGCAGTGGAGACATTCAGGTACCTGGGCATCACCATCTTTCAAGGCCTGAATTGGGACAATCACATTGACTCCATTGTTAAAAAGGCCCAGCAGAGGTTGTACTTCCTTCGCCAGCTGAGGAAGTTTAACCTGCCACAGGAGCTGCTGAAACAGTTCTACTCAGCCGTCATTGAGTCTGTCCTGTGCACTTCAATAACTGTCTGATTTGGTTCAGCTACAAAATCAGATATTAGAAGACTACAGAGAATGGTTCGGACTGCTGAAAGGATTATTGGTGCTCCCCTGCCCACCCTTTAAGAACTGTATACATCCAGAGTGTGGAAAGTGGCTCTGAAAATCACTCTGGATCCCTCGTATCCTAGCCATCTCCTTTTTGAACTTTTGCTATCTGGCCGGCGCTACAGAGCACAAATACCAGGACAGTCAGGCACAAGAACAGTTTCTTCCCTCAGGCAATCTACCTTGTGAACAGTTAAAAGTTCTCAAATGCAATAAATGTATGTGCAATAACCTATACTTATTTATCATTCTACATCCTAGTACATCCCTACAACTTATTTTTTATTCTATTCCTATTCTATTTTATTCTATAGCACAACTGTACACACAATTAGTTATTTTTTTATGTATGTGTATTTTATTCACATCTTATTTTTATTATTTATTGTCTCTGTGTACTGGACGCTTGTGACACTAAAACAAATTCCTCGTATGCGCAAACATACTTGGCAATAAAGCTCTTTCTGATTTCTTACTTAAAGGGGTCATATGATGCTTTTTTAAAGATCATTATTTTGTGTATTTGGAGTATGTTGACAAATACTGTAATGTTCAAAAAACACATTATTTTTCAAATACTGTACATTATTGTAGGTCCTCTATGCCCCGCCTTTCTCAAATGCGTCGTCCTTCTGACAAGTGCAGTCTGCTCTGATTGGCCAACTGAACCAGTGCATTGTGATTGGCCAAACACCGCAAGCACTCATCAGAAATGTAATGCCCCTTTCCTAAATCGCAAGCTTCATCTTTCAAAATAATGTTAAATGTCAAGACAGTAAATAATGTCCTTAGTTTTACCATCAGTCCAAGCCCGAAATGGGGACAGAGTCACGTGACAGACACAGTGATGAAGCTCCTATGTGTTTGCAGTACACAGGCCAAGGATGGTTAAGACAGCTGACTTCACTGTATGACCCTGTCTCTCTCTCTCTCACACACATACACACACAGACACACACACGACGCGCAAAACTCAGCATTTGAACCGTCAATATAGCAAAGTCAGAATTACCTCCTCTCCTAGGTAAAATACACAAATCATAACCCCCACATTCTCCTACAAAACTAACAGTGGATACTGAAACCATGCCTTCTAAACTCTCATCCATAAAATGCATTGCTGTTCTGTTGTAAGTAATCTTAAAGATTCCTTAATGCATCTATTTTCGGAAGGCCAAATAAAGTGCTTTTGCTTTCTCCTAGATACACACAGAATCTCCTTGACATGACTGTGTAGCAGCAGGCATTCGCCCCGCCTATTAACACTTGGCTGGATGGTGATTTAGCTCTAGTTATGAGGACTATAAAGGTGGTTGGTGCATGTTAAGTCTATTACATGTGACGTCATGTCATTGTTCTGGTGCGGTGTGCAAGAGCTGGAGAGTGGACAGGGGAATTAATCGGCGTACACTCAGCAGCGTTCGTTGTTGTGTGAGCTTCCTGTAAAGCTGATTAGCTTCGCGGTTCTTTAATGACGTGCTGTTTCAGGTATGTGTTCAACCTTTTATATTTAATGCCTCATTCCGACCGCAAGTCCGCTTGGTGATTTTTTTTTTTTTTTTTTTTTTTTTTTTTTATCCTGGTGTTTCATATGCCTGTTCAAGGTCATGTTGGGTTGTTTTGCCATCATTGTCGTTTACTGGACGCTTGGATCAGAGGTCCAGTTTAACAAGTTGCTGAGCGACCACTAACTTACTACGTGCTGCTGTTTTACTTTATTTTATGGATATAAGACTGCGAGCAAACAATACTGTGTGCTGTTGTGCTGCTCTGTTTCCTGAATGACTAGTGTCACTACGACATCTCCGACCTCAACGACACCTTCATCGTCAGCTGTTTTTCTTCTGTTCCACGAGAACTGGTGGGGATGTTTTCATTGCCCGGGATTTGATATTGGTCATCTAGAATGTAATGAGCTGTATTTTAAAGTGGCATTTGATGCTCATTATTCTTAGGTCATCACTGTTCATTTTTGTTTTGATTTAAGTTCTTCACCCTTTTTGGTTTACTCATTATGTGACTGTTTTTGTTTCTTTTTTTTTTTTTTTCAAGTGTGGTCTTTGTGGCCCAAGTAGGATTTAAACAAACACTTGGTCCATATTTTCCTGATGCTGTCTAGGATATTCGGTTATCCAACTGGTCCCATAGGAGTACCCTGAATTTAAGTGGTGAATGTGTAGTATTAAACAATGTTGTGAGGTGATCATCTGGAATGTATCTTTCTACATGTGATGAGACTGTTTATCCTACCGTTTTGAATTGAACACTGTGCATTTGGGTTTAATAATTGTTATTGTGTAGTTTGTGTTTTTTTTTATTTTGTTTTTTTTATTTGTGGTATGTGCATCTTATGTGTGTGTTCTTTATTGTAGGCCTGGACGGCAAGTAAACTAAGGGCGGGTGCCCTCCTCATCTTGGTGGTGGTATTTTGGAGTGATTGCGGTGCCACATGGAGGTGTTTGACTGAGTGCAGTGTGAGTGCACGTGTGTTTGGTGGTTTTCTTGTTTTTTTTTTTTTTTTTTTTAGGAGAATAAGGAGGCCCCTTAGTTGAGTGATTTGGCTGCCGTCCCCAATTTCTGTCGCCAGGAGTATCCAATTTTGAATATCCTTTTTGGTGTTAGTGGTTTTCTTTTCCTGTGACTGTTTGGATTTATTTTAATCAATAAAAGTGATTTTTATTGTTTGTATACCTCACCCAAGTCTTATGCCTGACTCCAACTGATACGAGCCTGTGAGCCTTGTGCTCCTAGTTTGTTGAGGGCGATTCCCTGGTAATAAGCCCCCGGGGTGGCATAGTTGGTTTATTTAGTTGGTGTCCCTGTTTCCGAACTCAGTCGCCACAACTGCTTCAACACTTACTGAAACCACGCCTTCTTTCTTTGCGTGAACATCTGGGTGACATTACGCAAATATTTCCACATAGTGACGTAGAGATGTGGGGGCTATCTGCACAATTTCAAACAGGACCCACAGGTACAACTTGTACTGGGGCCCTGCAAACCCCAGCACCGGCCCTGCTGCCAAGGACCACATATTTCTTTTATTATTTCCTGATACAGAAAACCATAGAATTCAATAGGGATAATCAATAGGTATTCAATAGGTATCCTAGCTTTTTCACATGACTGTATTTATATATATATATATATATATATATATATATATATACACACACACACACACACACACACACACACACACAATCAAACCAAAATGTATTCAGACACCTTGAACATTTCTTACATTATCACAGTTTATTTGCTATAGTTTAGAAAATGGCTTTAAAATATGGCAAGAACTCAAGAGTTAAATTGTCAGAACAAATTAATCTTGATAATGTCAGATAACTTTGATAGAAAGGTATGTAACAAAACATGGTCAGGACAAAGTGTCAAATCACATTTTTGGTCCCAAATTTTTAGCAATATTAC
The DNA here is from genome assembly GCF_018340385.1 of Cyprinus carpio. Lineage (NCBI taxonomy): Eukaryota > Metazoa > Chordata > Actinopteri > Cypriniformes > Cyprinidae > Cyprinus > Cyprinus carpio. Next base: position 29,633,812 of record NC_056600.1, read on the forward strand.
TGGCAGTCCACTGTATGAAGAATATTTGGGTATAATATGTCAGTTTACTTTATTCTGCTATCCTCACTTACATAAATGAACTATAGTGTCCCGCACCCAAAAGTAAAAAATATAAAAAAAATTATCTGGTGTCTGATTAATTTTTGGTTTGACTATATATATATATATATATATATATATATATATATATGTGTGTGTGTGTGTGTGTGTGTGTGTGATTCCATTTTAAAAATGAATTTTAGTGTATTCAGAATAGAACAAAGCCATAAGTAAACTGAGAAAGACCAGTAATGACTGTGTAAAAGAACATACAATTTTTGTTAAAGTCACGTACAGCAGCAGTAAACATTATATATCGTCCTGCACAACCCTGTATTCACTGTGTTTGTCCGTAATCCAGTCCCTTATTTTCGTGAAATGCTCAAAATGTATTACAAAATATAAGATGACTGAAGAAGGGCGGGTGCTCACCTGATACCACACAAACAAAACCATTTATAATCACCAAATTCAGAATGCTGCAAACCAAAGCATAAACAACATTCATTTAACACCTAATTTATTACATGTGTTTTGAGTTCCTCTTGTGATAAGTTCCCATTCTGAATGCTGTAAACCAGAGCTTAGAAGTTCTGTCTTATTAATTGGTAAGTCCGTTTGTCTACTCATACCTTATTTATTTCATGTGGTCATATAAATGTCATGATATTAGATTCATATACTGAACTCGGGTTTACTGTGAGGCGTTTACTCGAGGAGTCAGGAACAATTTATGTCTAACTAATGTTTATCTTATTATCATGAACGTATTTATTATATACATTTCTGCAAATTTGTAAATGAAGTGGGAGAGAGACAGGGGACAGAATCAGGAAAGCTCAACGAGCCGGGACTGGAATTCGTGTTGCCCACAGTGCAAACGCTCTACCTGTGGCATTCCAGCAAGTAGGGCTATTTATAGCTATACAAAACAGCTCTTGCTTCCTGATATTGCAAACTGGTGTTTCTAAGGCCAGGTATACTTCACATTCCACATTCCGTCACAGCTAGCACACAGCCGTATCGCACAGCTTTCAAAGTACACTCAACCTCCAAGAGCTTGACACATGCGCAGTACTACTTTCTTGACTCCTGTCTCAACATTCACCTCGTGTCTGCGATGTAGTATGCAGACGATCCAGGCAGTCACAAAAAGTATCACAAAGTATACTTTGGGCTTCACCATATTATTTTATGTAGTGTCTTAATTAAGAGCACTTTTTACAGTTTATTGGACTTTGTTATTGTTCCTGTTATACAGCAGCTATAGAAACGGAAGTCTAGTACATTCACAGAGAATGTCTGTGAAAAATTCCTCTTTGAAAAGTAAGGTTGATACAGGCAAGTCCCCATAGGATTATATTTGCAGCATTTCTTGTGTTGTTTTGCAGTGAAAAATATACCACTGACAACAATCTTTTAACATTTTTGTGACTTTTCTGACCTCAAGAACCATTGGGTTATGTAATTTATAAAAAGAGAATACTGATAATAACTTTTAGGTTATGCATGTAGCCAGTGCTTGACATTGACAACTGCCAAATGCGGGAGGATTTCAGCCGTGGTTCGGTAACACAGTCGGTCTCACTATCCACTTCGGTGGGTTGAATATTATTTACAGTAACAGAACTTGACATTAATGCTTGTAACACACAATTACACTTTCCCAAAAAGACAAATAATCTAATTAAAACATCTACTTGCCCAACCAGACAACTAATCTAATTAAAACATCTAATTAGGGAAGAACCTAAATTTCAGCGAGAATGATTCTGTCTTTATTACATTTGGTGTAAACAGCCATTGATAATGGATAATCAACAGTAACAACAAGGTTGTGCCAGTTGAGGCTCAAGCAGCCTGTCTGTGAGAGAATCTCGTGGAGAAATTAAAACAAATGACCACGACTACACACAGAAGAAACATAAAAATGTTACTTTGTTTTTATATTTATAACATATAACCTAGTTAAGCAACATGACACGACCAAGAGAGTTAAGTTTTCCTTGAAAACCATGATTGCAAATTTGACATTTTACACAATAGTTAAAACAAGTAGGTAATATGCATTTTAGTTCAATATTTAAATTTGAATTTATTGAAAGGATATATCGTCAACATTGACTGTTTTTGTTCGTTTTGGTTAATGAAAATAGTTCCAAACAAAGATCACAGCAAAATAGTCACGCATCTCTATTTCCTTAATGAATGATTTTGCGTTTTTTTGAATTTTCAATGATTCAGTAGTCCTTTTCATAAAGACAGTCACTTGCTTCATTCCTGAATGAATCAGCCGTCTGAACAAATCATTTGAAGGCATGCTTCAATGGCTTATAATTAAGTCATTTGCTGCCACCTACTGGCAGTTTACTTTCATAGTAGCTTATTTTTGCATTTTTTCCAACATTTTATATTTGTATATTTACAAAAAAAGAAGCTATTTTAAAACTATTTTAAAAATATTGTCATATTATATTAAGTGAAATTATTAATAAAATGTAAGAATGTGATATTAAAGATGATACATTAACACGGTTAGCGGAAAATGGCCTTTAATTAATGCCCTTTTTATATGCAGTAGCCTATTAAGTTTATTATTATTATTATTATTTTTTTTTATTCCTTTATTTATCCAGGTAAACTTTTTGAGAACCACTTCTCATTTACAAACATGACCTGGCCAAGAGGCTACAGGAATAAATAGGAACATACTGTACAACTGTACATAGTCAAACACGACACATAGAACAAGCAACTGAATTAAAAAAGATAGACAACAAAGAAAAAAGAGAAAAAGAAAAACAGTAAAGTGCTAAAGTATTTGTGTATAAATATGATTCATGATAGTCAGCAGGAACAAGAGTCAACTATGTAATTTTGAAGGTTTTACTTAAAGGTGGAGAATGGTATCAGAGATGTTAGTTTCAGGGTATTTTGTAGTATGTTCCAGTCATATACTGCTGCAAAGCGGATGGCATTACGTCCAAAAGTAGTAAAAGTAGGAAGGGTACTAAATTTAATCAAATTACTTGATCTTGTTTAATAGGTGTTATAAACGGCATGAAGAAGAGATGACAGATAGAGAGGTGTCTTGCCCAGGATTGTCTTGTATATGAAGAGAAACCAATGATGGAGTTGCCGGGTATGAAGGGAGGGCCAGCCCAGTTTATATAGGTCACAGTGATTAATGTGAAAGGGTGCATTAGTGGCAAAACGGATGGCTGAATGATAAATTGTGTCAAGTTTTTTTTAGGGCTGTGTTTGGTGCCATTCTGTAGATAATATCGCCATAATCCAAAATTGGCAGTACTGTCATCTTAACAAGGGTGCATTTGGTAGCATAAGTAAAGGAAGCTTTATTGCAGAAAAGAAAGGCTAGCCTAGCTTTGACTTTTGTTTGAAGGTTATTGATGTGTGTAATGAATGACAGGGATGAATCCAACCAAATGCCTAGATATTTATATTTTTTGACATACTCCGGAGACATACCGTTCATGCAGGTGATTGTAAGTGGAGTCTGGGTAACTGGTTCTCAGCTAAAAAGAATAAATTTTGTCTTACTGGTGTTAATACGGAGGTGGAGATTGTCAAAAAACTGCTCTATAGAGGTGAAGCTGAGTTTAAGACTGGAAGCCGCAGTATTTGGAGAGGATCCAACTGAGTACATAATGGTATCATCTGCATAAAGATGTATCCGGGAGGTGCCAGCAGCTCTGGCTATATCATTGATGTAGATAGAAAAAGGGTTGGGCCCAGGATGGAGCCTTGAGACAAAACTTTAGAGATAATAAATGGGTCTGACATGATGTTTTCAACCTTCAATTGCTGGACACAGTTGGTGAGATAATTGGCAAACCAATCACAACTAGATGAGGACAAACCAATACTGGAAAGCTTATATAAAAGGATCTTATGGTCATATAAAAGTCATATAAAACGTAATTTCCCATCAACAAAATTGTGGCCTTTGAAAATCTTGAGTGGCTAGTAAATTTGGAAAACCACTAGCCACAGTGGCTGGTGAGCAAAAAAGTTAACGTCAAGCCCTGCATGTAACCATGGTTCCCTGAGAAGGGAACAAGACACTGCATCCCTTTGCAGTAGCTATGGGGAACACCATTAGCATGACCGGTGTCTGAAGCAAACATCTAAACACGGCAATAATGCTGGTCGGCGACAGCCTATGAAGTCACTACCAACGCAACAGCAGTATAAAAGGGCACTTAAAGAACACGTCTTCTGCTTTGTCTGAAGCTTGCGTCCAAAGCATGCCAAGAACAAGGGTGGACAGTCTCTCATTCCCCTCTCATGGAACCATGGTTACATGCGTAACCTGAGAAGTTCCCTTCCAAGGGAACTCAAACTGCATCCTCTAACAGTTGTCATGGGGAAATGAAATACCCATGCTGACATGCTAAGGGGTGTGCATGTCAAGCACCAAGGCAAACACTAAGTACCAACTCTACCATGGCCTCTCATAGTGAGAGGAAAACTCAAATGCTCGGAGAGGTGCATGATGGGGCTCCTGGAGAGCATACTCATAGGAGACCCTCAAATTGAGAGATATATCCATCTGCAGAACCACAGCCACAGAACTGGAAGTGAGGGGCAGGGCTTACTTTCTTAACAGAGTAGCGCCATATAGGGTTTTAAAGGGGTAATTTGCTTTTATTACACATAAATCATCATAATTTATATAAGTATGCATGTTATATTGATACGTTAAGGTACATTAAGCATTTAAAAAACATTTTAAAAATATATAATTGTATATAGTTATTTGTTTCATTGTATTATGTGAGTCACTGTTAATGATATTAAAAGATCATTTTTGAAACTCATAGGCAATTATACTTTAATTACAAGAGCCAAAATAAACGTTTACTCAAAAATCAAGAACATGTGCATCGTGTATTCTTCTATATGAAAACTAAAATATTTCAATAAGAATCTAAAAACACACATAAACAGCAGTATAATTTTGAAAGAAACAATCAAATTAAACTGAATCAAAATAAGCACAATGAGCTCAGATCCCTCGAGAGCTGAACGCGTTTGCCCACACAACACAGAGTCGCATGAAACCGCGGGTATCTGAGCAAAGCCTCTGATGAGAGAGCATGCCCTCCCAGTCGTGCTTAGCTGCTAACATATACAGCAGTGAAGATGAGGATGACGTGTTTTCTGAGTGCCCTTTTATACTGTGGTCGTGTCAGTAGTGACGTCATAAGCTGTCGCCAGCCAGTGTTATTGTCGTGTTTAGTTGTTTGCTTCAGACACCGGTCATGCTGAAGGTGTTCCCCATAGTGACCAAAAACAAAAATATCTTTACAGCTATTTGAAAACATTTAAATTCTGTTTGACTGATTTTCTTTGTATCAGAAACAGAAAGTAGCATAGCCTGTTGTGTTTACCCTGGAAACCGCTGTATTTCTGCTGTTACATAAGTGCCACCTACTGTCAGAGACTCAAATTACATTTTTATTCAGTGTCTCATTCACTCTCTTCACTCATTCTGTCTTGCTCCTTGTCCATTTTGGGGTTGTTTTCAGAGTGTGCAAGCCTTTTTTACACAGCATACAGGCAGTGTTGATAAATGAAACCAGCTGATGGAAACAATAGTCACGTTTCCGCTGTCACTTCCGGGGCTTGATCATGCCTCGTTGGTGCTTCTTCTGGGCCAAAGGCTATGTTTTTTTGGCCCGACGAAAACCTTGAGCAAAAGCAGGCCAAATAGAGCAGTGGTTATGAACAAAGGTGTAGTTTCTCTGCATCTGAAGAGCATCAGCGCTGCATATCACTTCATAAAGTTAACAGCTGTAACACCAGCATTAAAGACTTTTAAAATAATTTTAGCTCAAAACTCACATTCAGACAGCAGCGAGTGTTTCAAATAACTTCTGTTGGAGATCCGATGTGGATTATGATCACCATACAAGGCAGAAATATTTATAAGCTATGCAAAAGGCTATGCACATTAGCCATTACCATAGCAAACATGGTAAACACGACCACTTGAAGAAATCAGACGTCAGCTTCTCATTCAGGCTACCCGAATCGTGGAATCGTGGAAAGGGGCTATAGTCTATATATATATAGTCTATATATAAAATAAATGAATACATGAAATATATTTGACTTATATATAATTAACCAAGTTACAAAACAAAGGGAAAAGGGCTAAAATGGCAAGTATATGTAGCATTTGAACCAATCAGACACACCATTTTTCATTTGATTTAACAAATCAATTATTCGTTAGATTAACAAATGATCACAGACTCCTATAAACATACTGGGTGCCAGGATGTCTGCGAACGACTCCAGACCCCTGGTTACCATGCCAACCACGACACCTCAGCCAGACTAGATAACTTTTACGACCTAAGAGTATGTGGAGAGTTCTCTCTGAAACATACTGCTATAAAAATAGACTCTTCTCTAATTAATTCATAGAAAAACCTTTGTTTGAATGAGCACACATATACTTGTGATGTTGTTACTGTTCTTGTATATTGTCTTTTTGTCTTGTTTACTGTTTTATGCATGCTTGTGATAGAACCACTCGTTCATGTAATCTTACCATGTTTAGTATCTATGAATTCGTCTTCTGATGATCTAAACGAGAGTGTATATTATACATTGGTACATAAGCAATTCATCAGTATTCTAAGAATCTTGAAGATTCTTCTCTTGAACCCCCACTCGAGTTCCATTTTGCAAATTGCCATGCTTTCACACAAAGGGTTGTAATACTCTTCATTAGTTCCAACCTCCCACTTGGAATTTCAGCCTTTCTCATTGGACAAGCCCATCCTGAGAGGCAAGGACCTTCTCAGAGCTTAAAGGCCTCACATCAGTGACCCGTCTTCAGTCTGCGGTTCTTTTAGATCCTGAGGAGATGAGGAGGATGAGCTAGAACTCTCTTGGACCTCTGAGTCTGTGCCAGGCCTCGTGCCTTGACTTTCCATTCACCAAAGATGTTAGGATTTCAGCTCTTCTCTCTTAGTTCTTTCCACTGGGAAGAAACTCCCAATCACCATCGAGTCAGGACATCTTTGGAATTCATCACTCTTCAAAACCGGAAGAACGTGATTGTGACTCCTACACCACCGAAACTCCAAACCATCAAGACTTTGCATCCAGACGCTCATTCCAGGCCAAGGAAATGCAAGTATCATACATTTAACTAAACTACACAGAGGTTTAGTATAAGTTATAGACCCCGTTATAAACGGCGCTGATGGTTTTAATGGTGGTTAGGTGGTTAACTGACTCTTTTCATTAGCCTGGGTGCCAGCCCGAACCCCGCCCACAACATTTTTTGGACGGGAAGTTCGGTCTGGACTCGATCCATTGAGGAGTAATTATGCTCGGCTCCCAGAAGGCCGAGCCAATCAAATTGCCAGGGCGGGCTTTAATCGATGATGGACAGGCTATCTGCGGTTACGTAACCACCCACTCTTTCGTCGTCTTTCCATTTTTTAAAGTTAGTCAAGTCGCGTTGCAACCGTGTAATAAAGTTGAGACAGGGCCGACAAATGCGATAAGACTTATTTTCATTATTGTCGAGATCTAATCCTTAACAGAGAACTTGTTCGTATATACATGCACCTTTTGTGTTTCTCTCAAAAATGTTATTCGTGCTTGTAAGTACTCCGCAAATTCTTAAATTCTTTATACAACAGCGGCAAAGATCGTTTACACTCATTACTTTCCTACTTCTTCCAGTTCCAGCGTGCGTGCGTGCAGTTGAACTCTGTTGACAACTATGCATCGCTCAACATACGTCACTTACGGCGTTGCTCTGATTGGTTGTAGGTCTATCCAATTGAGTGCAGATTTTTTTTTTTTACTGGTTCGGTTAAGACACGCCCCATAATTCAAGTGCAATGGAGCAGTATCAGACTCACATTCTGCCTAGAATATGAGTATGACGAAGTCAGGCTATCTTTTCATAGCTTCATTCTCTGGTTTTCCTGATGGTTTCATCAAAGTCTCATTTGCCTTTTCCCCTGTATGAGTGATTGTATGTTTGTTTGTTAGACTAGTTTGTGTTAGTGTTTCGTTAATAAAACTCTTGTGCACAAATTACTTGAGTTTCTGATTCTGCCTTACAAATCAAAGTCCCTTTACGATTCCGATTTTGCTACATGCTCTGATGCATTAATACTGTAGAAAGTATTTTCTGTGGCCATGAAAATATCTTTTCTTAGAGTTTATATGAAATTATGCTAAATGTTCGCTGGACAAACAGATTAGTTGATGGCAATTAAATTCTGCTACAGTTACTACTGGCAGCTCATATAAATAATTGTAATTAATCATAATTAATTGTAATTATTTATATACATTTCCCTTTTGAGCTTAATTTACTACAATATGCTGCTGAGTTTGGTTCATTTTTGTGGCGCAGCGCTCTACCAAACAAGTTTGCGCATCCTAAAATAAAAGTAAATACATTAGAGTTTGTAATTATCTGTATGACCAAAAATTAGAGTATTTTATGTTTCCACTGTTCGATTGCGCCGGTGCCTCACGCACCATACAGCATTGCAAACGTTGCAGTCTGTTCATTATCAGAATAAAATGCAGTCAACCAAACATATAAATACACTAGATATACTGGTTAATTTTAAATAATTAAAACAATCCATGCTGTTCAGCCTAAAGCCTTATTTACGTTTGAACTCTTTAAATTTAAACAACATATTCATTTAACGTATTCAATGCATTTGACTTCTAGACTTGTATATTAGTTGCTCAAGCAAGTGGCAATGCATTTGAACACAGCATATAGCCTACCTTTCTTACGTTAAAAGTAGGCTATTACAAACATTTTCAATTAAAAACTTACCACAGACAGAAACAGCTCTCGTGACTTTTCTTTTGCATATTACAAGTAGTCCCGCAGGTCTTAAAGAACTATGTTTTTCTACCTCCACAAGTGCATTATGTTGCCTTGTTTAAGTGCAATTTTCCTTGATTTAAACATAGCCAAAAAGCCCAGTTGTTGACTGAAGACAGTAGAATTTAATTATATCTATTTATTGTGAAATTACTACATAGTATGTGTGAAGCCAGGCCATGCATATATTAGATCATGTGAAGAGGATGAATTTTTATTTATTTACATATATTGTTAACACTAAGTACAAAGCCTGGTTTACATAACGTAAGAAATTATAATTTAGCATTCAAATACATCACGAATATGGTGACATTTGGATTCATGCCGAATGAGAGAGGTTGGCTGCATGAGAACAATGGTGTTTGCTTTCATTTTTGCTTTAAATTAATTCTTTGTTTAGCAAGAAGTCTTGTTAGGCTTGTTTAGAAACTTGTTTAGTTGTGAATAACATTAAATTTAAAGGGCTTGCTGTGGGGTGAGGAGAACTAAAATAGCCTATAGGCTAGCTGTTGTGTTTTTATTGTTTCTACATTAGGGCATATAATTGCAGTTTGTGCTTAAAAGTAAAAGTAACTCAAAAGTAGTGTAACGTATTACAATTCAGAGACAGTAATATTATAACTAATTACTTTCAAAAGACAGTAATAAGTAATATATAATTGTATTGCATTTTGGAAGTAACACTGGCCATTTGTAATTATTGATCTATAATGGCAGGTAGGTCACTAAAAATTTTCAGTGGATCTATAATGGCAGGTAGGTCACTTTTATAAGTATCTTTGGAAATGAGCATCTGCTCAGTGCCTTAAACCTAAATGATGTAGATCACATTAAAGAGCAGGTCATATTGGTTTTGAAAAATCTCTCTTTTGCAGTTTATAACGTAGCTATCCTTAAATGAAAACAATCTGCAAAGTTGTTAATCAAAAAAGTGCATGATAAATAAAGATATTGTCTCTCAAAAGAGAGAGTCGGTTCTGAATCGCCGTAACGAGTCGTTATATGGTCGAATCTTTTGCCCTGTTACCGGTGTACGTCACTTGGTAACACATTTGCATAATCCCCGCCTGCCCGCGAAATACGAACAGAGTCTGATCTGCCCACAAACACTTCCACTAGTTAGTGTGTTTACATCATGTTGAGAAGACGCGGTGTTCAAGGATACCACAGAAATACAATTCCAGCCTTTTGTTGTGTGCTTGCCATTTTATCATGCTACTGCTTTTTTAATCTTGGCTTTTATCTTCGTTGGCTTCTAATCTTCTTAATTTGGTTTAAAAACAAACTCTCTGAACCATAACCTGTAAGTACGACTGATACGTTATGTGTACATTTTCAGCTGTGTGCTCAAAATATCAAGTTTTTGTGCTAATATGTGATGTATATCTAGTTCAGCTTTAGGTTTCCAGGTAAAGCACGATATTACTGTCTTACTGAAGTAGTTCTAAAAATTCGCAGTGAACCTAAGAATATGTCGATTATTGTAGACTGACGTTGTTCTAATTACTTTGTTTAATAATAAAGAATGTAGTGTAGCACACAGACTTTATAATAATTGTGAAATTGCTGTTTATTGAGCTACACTGGCAGTTTACAGGGTTAATGCGGGGAGAGATGAGTGATTTCGGCTGGTGCTCCTGTGATACAACTGTTCTGCGTTCTGATTAAAAGTTAAGACTAAGCGTCTTTTGTCTGTCATTCTTCAAACATTACAGTAGACGTATTTTGGTTTACAAAACTGTATTGTTTAATCAGTTAGTCATGTTAGCACTCAGCTAACGTATCCACCTAGTGTTCACAGTTTAGCAGCTAAACTTTAGCTGTGGGCACGATTTGCTTGCTCCGAAGTGTTTTTGTATTTTATGTCATTATAAGAACGGATTGATTATAATATTGTTTTATGTAAAGGTGCTTTGTCAATGTTAGCGCGGGCTAACTGTCTCAAGGACTCATCTCTGTGCCAATCACAACAGGTTTGGCCAGCTGACCAATCAGAGCAGAGTAGGCTTGAGGAAGGGAGGAGCTTGCTCCGAACTTGCTTGAAACGAATCATTGCCTAATCATTGAGACACCCCTCGCTGCAGACTGTAGCGCGGTGACGTCACGTATCTATGTCACGTATGTGTTTACCGCGCATGCGCAAAGTGACGTAAGGTATGTCTATAACACGCATGCGCATTAAAACGTGGTGATGGCGCATGCGTGTTTTATTTGCATTGCGTGGTGATGTAACACAACACTAAAATAAAATACATATGTATTAAAAAAAACAAAATGTAGTACAGCCAGGTCCTTCTCAAAAAATTTGCATATTGTGAAAAAAGTTCATTATTTTCCATAATGTAATGATGAAAAAATTAAACTTTCATATATTTTAGATTCATTGCACACCAACCTGAAATATTTCAGGTCTTTTATTGTTTTAATACTGATGATTTTGGCATACAGCTCATGAAAACCCAAAATTCCTATCTCAAAAAAATTAGCATATCATGAAAAGGTTCTCTAAACAAGCTATTAACCTAATCATCTGAATCAACTAATTAACTCTAAACACCTGCAAAAGATTCCTGAGGCTTTTAAAAACTCCCAGCCTGGTTCATTACTCAAAACCGCAATCATGGGTAAGAGGTTAACCCAGAAGGCCATCATTGACACCCTCAAGCGAGAGAGTAAGACACAGAAAGAAATTTCTGAACGAATAGGCTGTTCCCAGAGTGCTGTATCAAGGCACCTCAGTGGGAAGTCTGTGGGAAGGAAAAAGTGTGGCAAAAAAACGCTGCAGAAGGAGAAGAGGTGACCGGACCCTGAGGAAGATTGTGGAGAAGGACCGATTCCAGACCTTGGGGGACCTGCGGAAGCAGTGGACTGAGTCTGGAGTAGAAACATCCAGAGCCACCGTGCACAGGCGTGTGCTTTTGAACCAGAAACAGCAGCAGAAGCGCCTGACCTGGGCTACAGAGAAGCAGCACTGGACTGTTGCTCAGTGATCCAAAGTACTTTTTTCGGATTCGATGAAAGCAAATTTTGCATGTCATTCGGAAATCAAGGTGCCAGAGTCTGGAGGAAGACTGGGGAGAAGGAAAATGCCAAAATGGCTGAAGTCCAGTGTCAAGTACCCAAAGTCAGTGATGGTCTGGGGTGCCATGTCATGTCTGCTGCTGGTGTTGGTCCACTGTGTTTTATCAAGGGCAGGGTCAATGCAGCTAGCTATCAGGAGATTTTGGAGCACTTCATGCTTCCATCTGCTGAAAAAGCTTTATGGAGATGAAGATTTCGTTTTTCAGCACGACCTGGCACCTGCTCACAGTGCCAAAACCACTGGTAAATGGTTTACTGACCATGGTATTACTGTGCTCAATTGGCCTGCCAACTCTCCTGACCTGAACCCCATAGAGAATCTGTGGGATATTGTTGAAGAGAAAGTTGAGAGACGCAAGACCCAACACTCTGGATGAGCTTAAGGCCACTATCAAAGCATCCTGGGCCTCCATAACACCTCAGCAGTGCCACAGGCTGATTGCCTCCATGCCACGCCGCATCGAAGCAGTCATTTCTGCAAAAGGATTCCCGACCAAGTATTGAGTGCATAACTGAACATAATTATTTGAAGGTTGAATTTTTTTGTATTAAAAACACTTTTCTTTTATTGGTGGGATGAAATATGCTAATTTTTTGAGATAGGAATTTTGGGTTTTCATGAGCTGTACGTCAAAATCATCAGTATTAAAACAATAAAAGACTGAAATATTTCAGTTGGTGTGCAATGAATCTAAAATATATGAAAGTTTAATTTTTATCATTACATTATGGAATAATCGTATCATTTTAGGTTAAATTATACAGAATTACAGTTTACCATATTTATTAAAAAAAACAAAATGTAGTACAGCACATATCTAGAATTTTAATCGTATCATTTTAGGTTAAATTATACAGAATTACAGTTTATTCTGTAATATCGGTGTAGTATTTTATTTACAATTTATTAAAATTCTGTTGCACTATACTTCACTGTGCATATTGTAACAATACAATTTACTGGCACCTTATATATTTCTTATTTTAATATTTCCTCTGTCATAGTTCTTGTTTATTTATTTAGTATAATTATAGACATGTTTCTGTTACTTTGGAAATTCTACATGTGAAATATTTAATCCAATAAAGTATTTTTAAGTTAAACTGACTACATACAGTATATTTTCAGTGTCTGCATTCCATTTTATGCATGGTGCCTCCAAAAAAACCAAACTGATAACAGTGATCTTTTTTTTTTATTATTATTGCAAAGAACAAAACTGAAAATATAATTGTATTATTGTAGATCAATAAAAACTATAAACATGACTATAAACATGACACATGAGAAAAAAAAAATGCATCTACACGTTATGAAATTCTCCTCCATCATTTAAAAAACAATCAACTGAGCAGTAGCCCTCAAAGTCTTTGAAGAAATAAAACCCACGCAGGACCCTGCCATTCCCAACATAGCCAGGTGGACAGTCTTTAAATATTTCACAGCACCGTAGGCACTGGGTCAGTGAATATGGCACCCGGAACTGCTCTCTGTATCGTGCAGAAAATGCACTCCAGTTCACGACACCTAATTGACATAAAAGAACAAACAAAAATAAAAAAAAATAAAATCATTTAAAAGAAATTCAAAAGATCCAAACAATAATCAACATAACCATCAACTATACTGATATATTATAGGATGGTGTTAGGAAAAGTGTGTTATTTGCTTCGTCTGTAAAGTACCTATTAGATTTAATTTATAATCAACATAACCATCAACTATACTGTGTGCATAATTATTAGGCAAGTTGATTTTCTAGTCTTTTTAAAAAAATTTCAAGCACCTTTTTACCAATTCCAAACCACATAAATCTTAACTACTATTGATTTTGTATTTAATCATTTATAAGTGATATATAATTGTCAATGAAGGCTGTAAGTGAAAAACTATAAGGTATGTTTTCTTTTACTGATAAAATATGAACCAAAAAAGAGGTTTAACTCTGAATGAAAAAAAAAAAAAAAATTTAAATTGTCAAGTCAAAATTTAGGTTGGTTTGGCTTGAGAAAGCATAGCCTGAAAGTTTGAAGTTTTTTTTTTTAATTTAAAGTTTTACAGTTTAGGGCAATACAGCCTACCAGAAAAAACAAAACAAAAAACAGACAGATAGATGAGAGGAGACAGACAGACAGACACTCTAATACTTTTTACAGTACTCACTACACTTTAGAGTTAAAGAACTTACTGTCTAACCACGTGAAGTGGGCCTCTTCTTTGAATTTTGTCTCACTGACAATGTCCCTAAAAAGCTTGCACGTGAGAGAAAGTCTCATAAAGGCCATATCTCCGTCGTCTGAGACCACTCTCAACAGGATCTGCCTGAGGATCTCCTGTGGCATCTGTCCAAAATAACCAACATTCAGTCTAAAATGTGACCGTAGATAAGACTGATAAAATTAAAAAAAACTGATAGATTGACAAGATTTGATACTGTGCTTACCTTGGTCAAATAATCAGCAGGTGGGGGGCTTCCATTGGCTCTAAATTGGAGAGTAATAATGCAATGTCAAAACCCTGTTAATTGTGCTGTACAAGAATTAAAGTAGAACCCATACCTGCTCTTTCTAGTCTCATCTTTTTTCTGAGTTGTTTTCATTCCGCGTCTGACCTTCAAATGTTTAAAATATAAAGAGATTATGAAGAGATCTTAATGACATCCCCAGAAGAGGATCTGAAATTCACAGGTTTAGACTGATATATGTAATGAAATTATTTACACTTTATAGGTAAAACGTAGGGTAGCGCATTACTGCCACAAACATTTATTATTTTGTCCACTCGATTATGTTGAATAAACGACATCTTTTCTTGTAATAACGAGTTGTTGTTAAAATGATAATTATCTTATTAAAACGACATATCATAAAAACAACATATTATGTCATAAAACAGCATAACATGTGGCAGCAATATGCACCATCATAAAAACACTTCTTTGTACTATTTAATTTAAACTGTTAGATTATGTTTACAGATAAGTCTGCAACATTTCACGTGCAGTACAACTTGATCTGACTTACTTCAATGGATAATTACTCAGCAGAAGCATACACCACCACCTTCTAATTGTTGGCATGTCATACTGTAAAATAGAGCACTGATGAGCTAATGGTAACTAAGGATCTCTAAATAAATGACTTCGGAATTTAAGACTTACTTTGTTGAAATCAAAGTGCCCCTCCAATACCACGTAGAGTGCATACTACAATACGAATTAAAGCTCATTTTAACAGACAATGTACAATCATATACCAAAATGTTTGTTTTCTAGTCAACAATACCAATAAACAACACATCAAATGCAATTTCTTTCAGATGTAGGACATTTATCATACTTTCTGGTATGACTTAGATTACAACACTCCATGGCTTACCATCAACACAAACACTCCGCAGTTATTTGAATTGTGTTGTCTGGGAATGCCCTGAAAATTACAAGAAAAAAAAACATACATAATTTATTTATATTTACATATATATATATATATATATATATATATATAAATAAATTATGTATTATTATATATATATCCAATTTATATATATATATAATTTATATATATATATATATATATATGTTATATAATATATATATATATATATATAAATAAATTATGTATGTTTTTTTTTTGACCTTCACAAAAATGGGGATATATGGTTTAAAACTGAACTACCATAACCCCGAACTCATGAACTTTGAACATTTCAGTCGTAAGACCTGTAACTGTTCATGAAACGGCAATCACTGAAGCCACGTCCGGAAAGGGAATCAAGCCAATAGATCTCTCTATTTTTTGGCTTCATGATCTAAAACAATGTAACTTTGACATCAACTGTCAAGTGCTAGCACGTTCCTTTACATTTGTAAGGTATAAAATACACAAGCAGAACATTTAAAACATTTTGATTATTTGATCATTAAAGAATTATTTTGAGACCTACACAGATCTTCCAATGATTTTCTGACCAGGAGGGAAGCAGAATTATGTCATGACTTTGCTAGATTTTCTTAAGAATAAAAAGTAAATATGAAATCAATTTATACATTTATAAATAGATAAGTTATTTAGAATATAAATATTTTTAAAATGGCTTCATACTGCCTCAATCACAAAACAATGATACTCACAGGAACATTGCACATTGGGTCTGCGCACAAGGGTGGCAACCAAGTCACTGTCACATATGAATTAAAGACATGGACCATTATGCCCTGTTAAGTAAAAGTGCAACAATTAAATATTTTTTTTTTTCCACACATTGTGCATACAGAATATTTGATCAAGGGAATGTTTTGTATTACCTGAAGGTCAGCAATATCCTTCACAACAGAAAGACAGGCATTCAAAATCTGTTAACATTTAAGAACAAAAAAGAGCACATGGTACTATACTGTACTCCATGGGTTAAAGGGTAAAATTATATTATTTTAGCTGCATCTCACTGTTGCTTCTACTTCACGTTGGTGCCCTAAAGTAAGGAAATCCATCCTGGAGAGAACTGTAGTTCCAAACAGATGCCAAAAATTTCATTGGCTGGTCCCGTCTCCATTAAGGCATGGTTTAGCTATGAAAATAACAGCGAAGTACTACAATGTGTCTTTTTTGTTAGTCTTAAAACAATAAAAAAAAAACTAACAGTAATAAAAAAAAAAATAATAAAATTTAAAAAAACATCTTTACCTGATTCAGCTGGACTGTACTAGGTAACTCTTTCCAGCATGCCTTGTTCGGTTGCACATCCCGTAGAGCAGTAATACTCACCATGGAAGACTCAGAAGGGACTGAGGAGTACATAAATGTGTAAATAAATTTATTTAAAAAAAAAAAAATTCCAGTTTAACGTCACATTACATATTTTTAAAAAATAACATGCGTACATTGGTCACGTTTTCGCTTTTTGTCTCCTGAGGGTCTGTCATCAATTTCAACAGATTCTGAAGGTGTGCCTTTAGATGGAATAAAATTTGATGCATTATATGTCTAGTAATGCTCTCACAATAACCAAAAACTTGACTAATCAGACTAATCTTACCTACAACAATCTGACCATAACCATTTAAAATCAACTGATCATTTGGTGAAACAATTTTTCTTAGATTTTCTTTCACACTTTCATTTTTTGATTTGTTGTAGAGGTGGATTATGTTTCGCATTAAAAAGGTGTCAGCATGTTCATAAAATAGTTATTTTTCCGCATCCCAGCAAACAGCTGTTCTGCAGTTTGTGTGTTCAACCACCCACTTAGTTCTGGGACTAAGTTGACTCTTCCTATTCCATCATACTCATCAAATCTATCATACACATCAAAACGCTCAAAAAGAACATAAAACTCAGATGAACCGCTAAGAGGATGGCAAGTGGTATCCTTTTCCGGCTGTTTAACTTTTAACCAAGGCAAATTCACGGTCAACTTGCTTTCTTTAGCCAGCTGAATATTTCCAGGTGTTGGCTCCACAAGTCTGCCTTCATGAGGGCTAAAGGGTAAAGTTTCTGGTTCACGAAGATTGGCATGTGTTGCTAGTCCTCTAGCAAAATCATACAGTGAGACATCTGGGAAGTGTTTCCAAGAAAAGAGCAAATCAGCGAAGTCTCTTGGAGACTCTGCTCTAATATTAAATTTAATGGAGTACACTACTCCACAGGGACAAGTAATTACTGCCCATCCACCTAACAGAAAAGGAAGATATAATTAGTAGAATGTACAATTAAGTGTTAGGTAGTGTAGTAAAATTTCTTTAAGAAATATAACTGTAGTTGCTATCAAGTTTAATGAATAAAACAATATAAAATAATTCTTACATTATAATCATCAAAGTAAATGTCAAGGAGAGCAGAAAGAAATCTTACCAGAAGCACCCCAGATCTGCTGGAACACTTTGTCATATGAGGAGCGGTTTTGCATCTCCTGTCTTAACCGTAAAACAAGGTCCATCTTAGATCCTTTCGACTCCAAACGAGTTTCCTTATGGCTTCAACCTAAACCATCATTATGACATAAATAAAAACCATTGACTAATTTATTAATAAGTATTATCTAAGAGCTCACCTTCATCTTGAAGAGCTAATCTCCAAGTCTTTCTTCAGTAATATCAAGATCCACCATATCACATGGCTTGTTTTTTTTTTTTTTTTTTTTTTTTTTGCAAATTCTGTGTTTAACACCATTTCAGATTTCCTTGTGTTGACACCAATCCAAGGAGGCCAAAAATCATAACTCGGGGGAACTACGAAGGGGTTATTCTTGCCACCTTGCATTAACAAGCATATTGTAAGGCACACAAGTTAACAATTACAATACAATTTCTATTAATAGCAAAAACAATTAAACCAGCATAGTAACAATAACAACAATAATAATAATAATAACAACTAAGTTACTTCTAAGAAATCCCCGACCAACCATCTCTTGTGTCACTTGCTCCCAGAATGACACAATGTTGGTGTTTCCCTCAAAGTCTTCAGGGGGAGTTTTTATTTCACTGACTAAAACAAATGGAATTCATATTAAAAAAACAAACATAATCTTTTCAATTTTAGGTACTGTTCAGTGTAGTAACTTACAAGGCACGGTAAAAACTCCTTTTTTGTGGAGGTCCATGATTACCACTTTAGGGTAATAACCACAATTTATGCAGGAGTACATGTAATCGTGATTTGTCAGTGCTTCAGAATGAATGTATGCATGAAGCACCGTGTCATGGCTGGGAAATTTAGTATTTTCAGTGGCTTCAAGCAGGCTGAGGACCCTGCTAACTGCGGTGTGATTCTACAAGAACAATTCAAACATTATAGAGGCAAATTTGAATCTTAAAGATCAAGGAATTCAAATGCAATATTTAAACTTTCAAATTCTAATAATTGATTTAAGCAGCAATACCAGGTACTATAATGGGTAACATACCTGAATAGCATTGCGAAGAATCATGCATAAATGCAGACAAATCAGCAGGTGGTCATTAAAATTATGAATACCGTCTGTGCACTCTTGATAGCGGAATGTCATTCTGCAGTTGCTGCAGATTTTGTAGTAGGTGGAAATCCCTTAAAAGATAAGAGTTTTCCTTTTCAAACTGCATACATATTTATTTATTTATTTATTTATTTTTTATTTACCTTCAATAACTCCTGTAAATGTCAGAATCTTTGATATATATATATATATATATATATATATATATATATATATATATATATATATATATATTAATTATTTTTTTTATTTACCTTCAATAACTCCTGTAAATGTCAGAATCTTTGCTCTTGATGTTATGAGGATCGGCTCACTTAGCATATGATTTTCCTTGCACTGTGAGCAGAAAGTCTCCTCTGGAATTAGGCGGCGTGGGAATTCACACTTAGGCCGAATGCCATTGACCAGTTCCTTTGGCAGGTCTGCAGGAAGTCTTTTCTCTTTCAATAAATATAGCACGATTTTCTTTATGCCTGCCTCATTTGGTGGGTACTGTTGATCTTGTAGATCTTCTGTTTGGTGTGGAGAACTCGGGATTGGATCAGTCCTTTCTGTGGTCCGTACTTTTCTAAAAAGCAACTTTTGAGTTTGAAACAAATGCCATTTACCAATTGATTTATGCACACATGATTGTTTTGTCTTGTTGTCCATGTGATTTTTTGGAGTCATACACAACAATGACTCTCCCAAGCCGGCTATAATATGAAGTTTTGGGTTCATACACAGAAATATATTTCTTGGATGAGGGTCCAGAAATTGTTACCTCCACTGAGAGTGGCACACCTACAATAGCTGCTGTCCGCTGCCTTTCAATGCACTTCTTTTTTCTGTCTTCCCCGAACCACTTTTGTTGCACCATCTCTGTCAGCATTTCTTCATGTAGAGTGATAGTGTCGTCAGTGCTTCAAGGACAGGAATCCAAGGATTTCAAATGGTCGCATTCGAATGCCTTCAAACCACTTCGAAATGCAAATTCTGTGTTTGTGTTACACTGGTCTACCTCACACATGATTCTGTGGTTTGCCCCCCCATGTTCTCTTCTGCACATGTATTGGCAGTGATGGGCCAAAGAAAGATTTCTGAACAGCAAAAATACCATTCTCACTGTCGATGCATTGACAAAGAAAGTGACGTTCAGATGTAATCATTTGTTTCACATCTGTATGTTTTCTTGTAATGTGGAGCCGTAGGTTTTTCTTATTAACTTCAATTCCACAGTGAATGCATTTCACCCTGATTTGTTTTGAAGCAGTCTGGACATGGTGTTTAGGAGACACAGACGTGTGTGGTTCACTTGTTGAAGGCGGAGGTTGAAGTAGGGGTGCTGTCTGAGCAGAAGCTGAAGGAAGAGGTGTTTTACCAATCAGAACCATGGGTGTTGCAGTTCTTTGTGGAGATGGAATCTTTTGCTTCTTTTGTTTGCATTTTGTGAGATGAATGTTAAATTGTGCTTTTCGTATAATAGTGGCAGAGCAGTAGCAGCAATGAAAATGAGAATCATCTCTGCATTTTAAGTTGCACCTGATGATAATATAATCTGAAATGTAAAAAAAAAAAAAAAAATACATATTATATGTGTGTGTGTGTGTGTGTAAAACCCAAATACACTCACAAAATAATGTTTTTGGATGTTCAAACACTACACACCTTCTTCATGAACAGCTGTTTTCAAGTGATCCTCCACATGTTTCTCGACACTGTACAAGTCCACTGGTTTGTAGACCCAGGTTTCACAAAATGGACAGTGATAATTATCACAGCATGAGATGCATTGTTCTATTTTTATGTTTTCTCCTTTTCTGAGGACAGTAGCATGCATCTAAACAAAAACACATTTACAGTAAAGTAAATGTTTCTATATTTCATATTTAAAGGATTTCTGCCAGTCAAATGAAGGTTAATTTAAGAGGTAACACTTTACAATAATGGTTAATATTAGTTAATGTATTAATTAACATGTACTAACAATGAGCAAAACATCTGTTACAGTATCTAATAATATTTGTTAACGTTAGTTCATTAAAAAGATGACAAATATGAGAATTTTTTTTGCAACGCCTGCAACAAAAGGTGTTATTAGCATATTTTATTAATATAAGTCTTTCTGCTCTATTTTAAGACATCTCTAAAGGCTAATTTTTGGCGAAATAATGCTTTTAAAGACCAGCGTTAGAATCCCTGTCACTTCGAATACCAACACATATCATAAAACATGTCATAAATGTCCGAAATCACACACATTTGCAATCTATGATTATTACTAAAGCATCCTTGCAATTAAATAAAATCCGTTAACACAAATACACATTGTTTTTAAGAAAACATAAGTTAATGTTCTTTGACTTACATCCACCGATTCTTGAATCCACCATACACCCGGAAGTGAATGAACGTGTACATGCACAGTAACGCCAGTACGTACGGCGCGCATGCGTGTTATAGACATACCTTACGTCACTTTGCGCATGAGCAGTAAACACATACGTGACGTATGTACGTGACGTCACCGCGCTACAGTCTGCAGCGAGGAGTACTTGTAATCATTGGCAAATTACTCTAATATTAAATGTATATTCTGAGAAAATTACAATGTTTTCTGACCTTAGATGCATTTAAACCTGATGTAGGGGACTCCAATACAATATTGGGACACTTTAAAATACCATATGACCTGCTCTTTAAAGGGGTCATATGATGCTACTAAAAAGAACATTATTTTGTGTATTTGGTGTAATGCAATGTGTTTATGCGATTTAAGGTTAACATTATTTTCCACATACTGTACATTATTGTTTCTCCTCTATGCCCCGCCTTCTGAAACGCATCGATTTTTACAAAGCTCATCGTTCTGAAATGCGAGGTGTGCTCTGATTGGCCAGCTATCCAGTGCATTGTGATTGGCTGAATGCCTCAAGCGTGTGACAGAAATGTTACGCCCCTCACCATACTGTGATGCCGTGTTTGAATCCCAGTGGCAAATTATTTAAATATGTAAACATACTTACAGGCTGTGAGTCAGAAGCGCCAGACTGTCCTTGCAACGTTTGAACTGCCCAACTTTATAGAAACAGCTGTTGTGCCACAGACACACTGTAGGCTACTGGTTCAGGAAGCAGTCCTCATCCTCCATAAAATGCGCAGCACACATCTGAATATTAGGTTTGAACTGTTCTGGAACAGCGTTGAAAAACAACTTAGCCACTGATTTCTAGTTATGTCCTCTTTTGGAAGAACAAACAAAGTTTCACTTTGAAACTTCGAAACACACAGAGACTCCACGACATGACGCCTGCGGCAGCAGAGAGAATAAACCTTAAGCCTTCTTTCTTTGCGTGAACATCTGGGCAGCGTTATGCAGATCTTCCCACATAGTGACTTAGATATGTGGGGGCGTGTTTGAATGAGGCATTTTAGGTAGGGACGGTTGACTCTTAACTTTTATAAAGAATATCTCTTTGGATTTGAGACTTTAGTCTTTGCAGCTTCACAGATCTTCTTTATGCACCAAGAGTTTGTAACACTCCAAAGAGAAAGGAAAAACTGAAATCACATCATATGACTCCTTTTTAAACATGATCTGTTTCATAATCATATTTTGGTTTACATGTTTTGATTTACTATGATTCTGTACAGGTCAGTTTGAGATTGAGAAACCAGAATGTCCCACACTGTCATTCCTGTGAACTCTTCGACAATCGTCATCCAGTTTCAACCAGCAACACAAACAGCACCACAAACTGCTCCTTTCCCTGTTTATGTACAACAGGAGACAGGAGCTTCACCTCTTCATGGACTTCAGGCATTTCTCAAAGGCCAACCGAAAGCCCTTGGGGTGAGAAATGTCTCATAAACCCTTTTCTGTGTGTATATCACTGTGAGGTAAACAAATGAATGCATGAATACATTCTAACTGAGGAGCGGTGCACACATTAGGAAAGCATACACAATATTTATTGAAGAATGTGACTTATTGTCTTGGTGGCAGGGCAGGAAACACACCAGTATAAGATCAGGTTTATCAATTACAGAATAAACAGCAAACTTTACAGTGTGTCAGTCACAGAGAAGAATGTTGTAGGAGCTGCAAACTATCAAAAAAAGGGGAAGTAATCCAATCTTGCACATCTGCAAATACAATGACAATGTATAATTCAATGATAATTTCATACTTGCAGAATATTTTTTGGGGGTTATTTTTCTAGTACAATCATAAGTCCATAACTACAGCTGCTATACTTCTATATTTTATATTGTCCCACTTTATGAAAGACTCTCATGCTACTCACACTTCTTTTTGTCCCTCACAGACGGTCCAGATAATGATCGGTGTGATGACTCTGCTGTTTGGCATTGTGTCTACAGTTTATGCTGAACCCATCTTTGTCTATACTGGTGTTACTTACTGGGGATCTCTCATTGTAAGAAACTACTATACAATTAAGTGTTCTTTCTTTTATAAAACAAGCTACATATTCCAACGCAAGCTTTAATTCTTGTCTTTCTCTCTCTTCTCAGTACATTGTCTCAGGCTCACTCTGCATTGCTGCAGAAAACAAAATTAATTCACCCTCCAGTTTGTGTTTGGTATGTACTACACAACACTTTTACTTTTAACCCTTGTGTGGTCTTCTGTCATTTCTGACCAGAGAATTTTGCATTTTGATTTTTTTAAAATCATAGCTTCACCAGAATGGTACGAAACTTGACTTTTATGAAACTTATGTGAACACAAAAAAAATTGAGGGCATGATTCGAAAAAGCTAAGTGGTCGTAAAAAAAGTAGTCACACTCATGGTCTTCGGTCAAAAATGACCGACCATAGGAAATTAATGGGAAATGGGAAAAAAATCTAAAATACAGAACATAACTCTAAAAAAAATATAAAAAAAAACCAACACACAAACCAAAAAACACAACAGCAATGAAGGGGTGAAAATCTAAAACATCTAGAATGCAAAATCAACACACCAACTCACACACGCGCGGACACACACATAAACACCTATGAACTGGTGTGACTGTAACGCTGCAGCTATGTAAAATAAAATCAATAATTCGACTACAATGCAGTAAGTGTATTTTTATCACACTCTATATACTTTTCTATCTACAGTATCATGTTAACACAACGTTTTACAGTGTTGCCAATTTATTAATCTGTTTTATGTTGTTTTTCTTCCTACAGATGAATACTTCACTTGGACTGAACATTTTCAGTATTATAACCGCAGGCATTGCCATTATTTTAATTTCACTGGATTTGGCTTTAGGGGCAATATACACTGACTGCAGTGGTTATAACTGTCGTGATTTAGAGAGAAGGTATAAGGTATGTCAGCAACTTTTATATTCACATTTATTTATTAATTACTATAAGGACACTGTGTGGTCAGTACACAAGCATTAATCTGCACTCATCTCTTCACTCTTTTTATCATTTTCAGAAGTAGTTTATAGATCATTTAATTCAATTCAAGTTTATTTGTATAGCGCTTTTCACAATGCAAAGCAGCTTCACAGAAAATTGAAGTTTCTGCATTATATTTAGTAATAGCTTATCAGTGATGACTATCTCAAGTAGATGTCCATGTGGCAGAAATGTACGGTAAAAATCAAGCAGTTAGTCAATGTCATGTAACCAAACAGACGGTGAACACTATTAGCAGCAATGATTAAATGTTGCGATCAAACTTATAGCAAAATTTACAATTTACAATGCAGGAAGTCATTGGCATTACGCATCAATTGTAATTTCAGTCCAGTTTGACCTATAAGGTATTTGCACCATAATTTAATTTAATGCCCCCCAAAAAGGATGTCTTAAACCAGAAGTGACAAGACATTTTTAACAGAATACTGACGTCTGTTGTGCAATAACCCCATTAGCATCTGGTTTAAGTGTTTTGTATGTGCTTCATTAAACATGGAGCTGTTTTTACTCAAGACACCTTCAAAGGAGGTACCAAAGATGATCATAACCAATGTCCATCATATATACAGACTATCTAAAGGTTTTTATTATTTTTTTCACTAACAATTCGATATTAAAATTGAATAAAACGTCATCAGAAAACAGCCAGCAAGGTTAGCCGATTACCATAAATGTCCAAAGATATCAGCATTAGTTTGTTACGAACCCCGTTATTAAAGTGCTCGTTAAAAGGGGTAAGCAACATAAAGAGACACGATGTCGAGATAGCAATTTGAAATTGTTTATTATTAGATCAAAACTCACATATCAGCAGGCAACTGATCAAGGACAGAGATATACAGACATAGACCAACGCAACATAGAACCAAACAACATTCAAACACAGCTGAGCAGCGGCTGGCGGAAACATCATGACGCACACAGGACTCCTCGTCAATCCTCTCAAGCCCTTCTCACCCAGTGTACGTCAAGCTCTTCACAGAGCTAAAACAGTGATCGCAACGATCACGCCGCTGTGGAAAACAACCGTATCCATCAAGTTCCGCCCTCTTCTCTCTTCACTCTGATGTTATATAGGCTATCCAGCCTAGATACTAAACCGGCTGCAGGTGCGCAGGGGCGGAGCCTATTAAGAAAGAGAGAACCAGATCAATGAAAAAGATACACATAAATAAACATAACTCTGGCCGTAACATTATACAACTGTTAACACATTCTCCATGAACTGGATCCGATGAGACCAGTGACCGTTTTCTTGGTTTGGTCAGGTGACATTCAACATAAATTATCATTATAGTAATTATCGTTGATTTTGTTATTAATATTTGTGTTCATGTTGATTTTTCTCTCAGACTCTCTTCAGGGGAATCAGAGGTGTATTGCTGTTATTTGCCTTGCTTGAGTTTATCATCTCCATCTATTTGTCAGCATTTGCCCGTAAAAACATCTGCAGTTCTCGTCCTCAGGTGAGTAATATCATTAAATAAGTTTGTCTCTCTAACTCCAGTCCACCATGTTAAATTGGTGCTACTTGCCCTTTAAAATCTTAAGCATATGCACTAAACCACATGACTTATTACAATTATCATAATTTCCTTGGAGGGAAATCAACTCCATGAACAGTGTATTAGTCACAACCATTCTTCTCCTCATTTTGGATTTATTTATTTTTTATTTTATCTTTATTTGACCCTCTAACTCTAGCACTATCTATTCTAATTCTATTCTTTATTTAAAAAATATATATATATATATAAATAACACTAGCTTCTCTAATCATTTTGTATTGTATATATTTGTTTTCTATTTATTATACAATTAACAGAACAAAAAACAAATTTATTCTATTCTTTTTCTATTCTATCTGTTTTCCTTTTTATTTATATATAATTAAAAAAACTGTACTGCATTAAGATGAGACTTGTTTTAGCACTTGTATATCATTGCTCTTTTGTTGATTTTGATTGCTTCCATTGTCCTCATTTGTAAGTCGCATTGGATAAAAGCGTCTGCTAATAGACTAAATGTAAATGTAAAACAGGCAGAGAATATGGTAGCTTTAGCAATTAGCCTAACAGAAAGCCAAGAATCTCTTTTAGAAAGGCAATTTGGAAAACAAAATATGACGTGTAATCAGTGTTGGGTGTAACGCGTTATCCACTAAGAGTGTAATGATACATCGATATGTATCAATGGATTGATTAAATTTCAAATGATACTATGCATCGATGCCACAAGTAAAATATCGATTTGCGGTACCTATATTTTGGCACTCTCCACATTCACTTGTCATTTAACGTCCACCTATGCATTTCCACCAAAGCACGCATTTTCGTTTATTCCCCGCACTCTGCATGCGTCGGGCCTGTTTACACTTGGTCACTTAATGCGTTTTTTTTTTTTTTTATAATGGATTGATTACATTTCAAATGATATGAAGCATCGATGCCACAAGTAAAATATCGATTTGAGGTACCTATATTTTGGCACTCTCCACATTCACTTGTCATTTAACGTCCACCTATGCATTTCCACCAAAGCACGCATTTTCGTTTATTCCCCGCACTCTGCATGCGTCGGGCCTGTTTACACTTGGTCACTTAATGCGTTTTTTTTTTTTTTTATGATCGGACAGCTATTCGATCGTGAAAAGACCACATGTAAAATCCCTCCGAAATGCTTTCGAGACGCATTTAAATCCGATCGCTCAAACCACTTCAGGAGCTAGACAAGCGTAATGCATCTGGTTGTTGAAACCATATGTAAATTTTACTCCTCCCAAAATATTAAAATAATAAACATGTGAGATCGTTTTTATAGGCTATACAGTTAGATATGACAGTACAGGTCCTTCTCAAAAAATTAGCATATTGTGAAAAAGTTCATTATTTTCCATAATGTAATGATAAAAATTAAACTTTCATATATTTTAGATTCATTGCACACCAACTGAAATATTTCAGGTCTTTTATTGTTTTAATACTGATTATTTTGGCATACAGCTCATGAAAAACCCAAAATTCCTATCTCAAAAAATTAGCATATTTTCATCCGACCAATAAAAGAAAAGTGTTTTTTATACACAAAAAAAGTCAACCTTCAAATAATTATGTTCAGTTTATGCACTCAATACTTGGCCGGGAATCCATTTGCAGAAATGACTGCTTCAATGCGGCGTGGCATGGAGGCAATCAGCCTGTGGCACTGCTGAGGTGTTATGGAGGCCCAGGATGCTTCGATAGCGGCCTTAAGCTCATCCAGAGTGTTGGGTCTTGCGTCTCTCAACTTTCTCTTCACAATATCCCACAGATTCTCTATGGGGTTCAGGTCAGGAGAGTTGGCAGGCCAATTGAGCACAGTAATACCATGGTCAGTAAACCATTTACCAGTGGTTTTTGGCACTGTGAGCAGGTGCCAGGTCGTGCTGAAAAACGAAATCTTCATCTCCATAAAGCTTTTCAGCAGATGGAAGCATGAAGTGCTCCAAAATCTCCTGATAGCTAGCTGCATTGACCCTGCCCTTGATAAAACACAGTGGACCAACACCAGCAGCTGACATGGCACCCCAGACCATCACTGACTGTGGGTACTTGACACTGGACTT